>NW_015548251.1:751302-754991 GCF_001515605.1 Sinocyclocheilus anshuiensis
AGCTCCACCTGTATAGAACTGCTACGAGGTGATTCATGTATGCTGTATCGGGTTTATTTCATGTATTGTTATATTTGCAGCAGCAATATTTCTTACATGCTCACAGCAGCATGTTGTGGATGTACTGGCAGTAGCAAGTCTCGGTACTTGCTCTGCCGCAGCAGCAGCAGCATAGCAGATCTATTCCGTCAAGACCAAATACAATAACATTGTCATGTACATTACCATGCCAACCCCTCCGAGAGTTGTCATGACAGAAATCAATTTAATATGACAGGAATGCTGATGAAATTTAGCGATCATAGATTTCCTTGCAACCTTGATTAAATCTTTACTGTACTGAAGATAAACCTCAGTATTTCTTGTCGGACACATTGCGTGAAGGAGGAGGTGGACAGGGGGCTACAGTATGGAGAGGAAAAATCCCTGGCAAGTGCAATTAGCACATGTGGATGTATGCTGCCAAAGCGACTTTATTTATGTTTGAATGGCAGTGCTCAGTTCAGGTTGGCACAGATTGTCAGCCGCACTCGTTGGCTTCTTCCACCCGCCACCATGTCCCCATGGTGCACCTTCACCTCCTGCTCGGAGTCTGGAAAGCGGGATGAGGCCTGTTAACCCCCGGTCCATGCTCCAATAACCAATCATGAACTAACATCTGAAATATGAAGCACAGACTCAACAAAGTCGGTGAAGTTATTCGGTCACGACATCACAAGAAGGAAATGCATGAGTCATCCGATAACTTCTCTGGCTTCATTTTTCCTCTTCTTTCACGAGTCTGGTCTACTTTGGCCTCCTTTGTGTAGCTTGCTCAGGCACCTGCCAGGGCGATAAACTTAGTCATTCCTGTCATACGGTGCAGGAAGGGTCAAGTAGACACATCTGTTATCAGTTGAAAATAAAGTGTATGTTCAAGTGTTACCCATCCCAGATCATTCCAACTTGGCATTTGATATATATACTGTATGTATAATTTATACTGGTATGTTTTTATACATTGCGGCTAAGTTTGCAGCCTTTAAAGGAAGAAAGGGCTTTTTCCTTGGTCTGTAGTCTGTAGAGGCTCAACTGAAGATCATGACCGCCTGGGATCCTTCAGCACGCTGCAGCTGGTGGAGGGGTGAAGGAGGAGAAAGCGGCCCAGCCCTGGCAGCCTTAGCAGGAACAGATAACAGCTGATACTGGGACTAATTTGGTAATGTGCAGTACCACTGGATGACGTGGTACGTGGACGTGGATGGCTGGTGGTGCCGTTGATAAAAAGCATGCCAGCAGAGATGAGTCCTCCTTAGGATGCTGGTCGGATCTTTGTGACGTGGATGCATGTATATGTCTGTTCACAGACAGGGCGGCCATTTATAAACCTATCTCAGGATTGGTCATTGATGTCTCTCTAAACATCGACAAGACTCACCAGATGTTCAGACGTTTTAAAAGAAGGATTCACAGGGGTCAAAACACTGTTCCTGCACCTACAATAAAAATAAATAAATAAATGGTCCAAAAATGTTGGTTTCTTTATCAGTCCATTCATGTAGACTCCAGCCATTTTTGTTTGATCAAGTATTCATCCATTTTTTATATTTACTATTTATACGCAATATATTTTTGTAGTTAAAAATATATATAACATTTTAAAAAGTACAAAAAATGTTTTTTATGTTATATAATTTTAAATATTTAATTATAACTTATATTAGAAATATATATTTCAATGTTTATATTTATAAATTTAATTTCCAATATATTATTATGTTAATTAATATGAATAGTTCATTTAAATTATATATATATATATATATATATATATATAATTTAAATGAACTATTATTATAATTAATCAATATTATAGTAAATTAATAAAATAATAATGATAATAACTGCATTTTGTTGCATGTAGTAACATTTATTTATTACATACATTCATTCTTCATCATTTATATTATTCTGTGTCCACGATGTTAACCACACGGAAATTTTACTGTTTGTGGGTGGGCAATGTGGGCAGACATTATGCAAATGTGTTACTTCGTGACGTATAGCCGTAACAGAAAAATATTTGAATTCCTGACGACTCGTTTAGGCGATTGCGACCCGACTCTTTTTTTTTTGATAGACAATAACTTTATTTATCGTTCACTGTCGGCTTCACAACTTTGCAGATAGTTTATGTTCACATACAGCTACTTGACACACTGCATGAAAGGTAATATTCGAAAAGGCTTAATAGGGGCACTTTAAGTTTTGGAACAGAGACTATGAGGTCTATTGTGCATTAATGTAATTATCACCCACCCACCACAAGAAAGTCTGCAATGTTGTTCTCATTCAGTCAAATAGCTTAAATGAAGCATCACAGCTCATGTAGTTTAGATTACAAATCTGATGTAGCTACACTTTGAAAAAGAGAATAGAAGTGACCTACATCTCACCTGACGACAGAAAGCTTTTTGCCAAGTCTGAGGCAAGAACGCGTGAACCAAACTCGCAGGGCTTTGTTTTGAGATGTTACACTGATTGCTAATTAGTACATGACTTATATAAACAGAATAATTTAAACAGAGAAACAGACAGTGAAAGTCGATGAGCATGAGGATATCACATTTCAATCAGCATGTTACAATGATATCAATGAAAACAAACTCAGTTAGGGCTGGCGCGGCCGTACCGCTGAGGTCATTGTTTTTCATCAGCTTACATGGATCTGTGAATCGTAGCTATGGCTCTACATGCACAAGTATTTCTCTGGCATCACCGAATGGATGCTTACAACAGTCACAGGAACAGCTAATAGTTCTCACGTTGCATGAAAACAGTAATTCCTCAGCACGCTAAAGCGATATTGATGTATTAGAAGATTATTAATTTGCTCAGCATTTGAAGAACTCATCAGAGACATGCTGTTAATTCCCACTGTGAGGTAATAGAGTGGAATACAGTTTGTTTTCAGTGGGACCGGGTTGTGAGGACGTTGCCTGAAGGATGTATCTGGCTTTAATTGCTTACCAAGGGCATATATGAGCACTGAGAGAGCGAGAGCGAGACACCACTCACATCTATTATCAAAGGCCATGGGAAAAGGGTCGCCAAACAGTCGTGCCTGTCAGGCCTTATCAACAGACAAATCCCCACTGGTGTTAATGGCCAGGCTTTGTCTGCCTTTCATTACATTAACTAACAAGGCAGGAGCTTGTTCCTCTAATGTGTCACTTCCTGTTGCACTCTCCTCTCAGGGCAGGGGGTTAGATGCCCACAGCCGGAAAAATTCCATACATCAGAGGAAACATTAACCTGACTCTTTGCTAGCCCTAAGGACCGAAGGGCGTGTGCCAGGGAAACGCTGTGCCCTTCTCCGGAATGCACTGTTCCTGAAAAGCCGAGGTTTTGGATACTGTTCCTGCACTAATCCTTAATTAGATTATCCAACGAATAAATTGACATGATATCTTCTTATTCATGCACAAGCACTTTTCTAATTCGGAAGGAGACTATTGCTAGCCAACAGTATGGTGGTTTTCCCCACATGTTTGTGCACTCTTGTGCAACTTTCATCTTAGAGCATTAATGCCAATACTGGCCTAATGCGATAGCAAATTTAACAGGGGCTTATGAAGGATTTTTACATTACAAGCAAGAGGGCTATCTAAGCGGAGACAGAAGCCATGAGAGCTGGGGGCTGCGTCGGT
>NW_015548251.1:755169-774081 GCF_001515605.1 Sinocyclocheilus anshuiensis
TGACCTAATGACATCATTATCACATGGCACAGCTGATTGGTTCTCTCCTGTATTGGTAGCCAATGAGCTCGCTGCTCAACATTCAAATATATGACTAGTGCTTGCCGTAGCAGTTGCAGCTTGCTTCAGAAACCCCCACCTTCCCCAGCTCCACCTGTATAGATCTGCTACGAGGTGATTCATGTATGCTGTATCGGGTTTATTTCATGTATTGTTATATTTGCAGCAGCAATATTTCTTACATGCTCACAGCAGCATGTTGTGGATGTACTGGCAGTAGCAAGTCTCGGTACTTGCTCTGCCGCAGCAGCAGCAGCATAGCAGATCTATTCCGTCAAGACCAAATACAATAACATTGTCATGTACATTACCATGCCAACCCCTCCGAGAGTTGTCATGACAGAAATCAATTTAATATGACAGGAATGCTGATGAAATTTAGCGATCATAGATTTCCTTGCAACCTTGATTAAATCTTTACTGTACTGAAGATAAACCTCAGTATTTCTTGTCGGACACATTGCGTGAAGGAGGAGGTGGACAGGGGGCTACAGTATGGAGAGGAAAAATCCCTGGCAAGTGCAATTAGCACATGTGGATGTATGCTGCCAAAGCGACTTTATTTATGTTTGAATGGCAGTGCTCAGTTCAGGTTGGCACAGATTGTCAGCCGCACTCGTTGGCTTCTTCCACCCGCCACCATGTCCCCATGGTGCACCTTCACCTCCTGCTCGGAGTCTGGAAAGCGGGATGAGGCCTGTTAACCCCCGGTCCATGCTCCAATAACCAATCATGAACTAACATCTGAAATATGAAGCACAGACTCAACAAAGTCGGTGAAGTTATTCGGTCACGACATCACAAGAAGGAAATGCATGAGTCATCCGATAACTTCTCTGGCTTCATTTTTCCTCTTCTTTCACGAGTCTGGTCTACTTTGGCCTCCTTTGTGTAGCTTGCTCAGGCACCTGCCAGGGCGATAAACTTAGTCATTCCTGTCATACGGTGCAGGAAGGGTCAAGTAGACACATCTGTTATCAGTTGAAAATAAAGTGTATGTTCAAGTGTTACCCATCCCAGATCATTCCAACTTGGCATTTGATATATATACTGTATGTATAATTTATACTGGTATGTTTTTATACATTGCGGCTAAGTTTGCAGCCTTTAAAGGAAGAAAGGGCTTTTTCCTTGGTCTGTAGTCTGTAGAGGCTCAACTGAAGATCATGACCGCCTGGGATCCTTCAGCACGCTGCAGCTGGTGGAGGGGTGAAGGAGGAGAAAGCGGCCCAGCCCTGGCAGCCTTAGCAGGAACAGATAACAGCTGATACTGGGACTAATTTGGTAATGTGCAGTACCACTGGATGACGTGGTACGTGGACGTGGATGGCTGGTGGTGCCGTTGATAAAAAGCATGCCAGCAGAGATGAGTCCTCCTTAGGATGCTGGTCGGATCTTTGTGACGTGGATGCATGTATATGTCTGTTCACAGACAGGGCGGCCATTTATAAACCTATCTCAGGATTGGTCATTGATGTCTCTCTAAACATCGACAAGACTCACCAGATGTTCAGACGTTTTAAAAGAAGGATTCACAGGGGTCAAAACACTGTTCCTGCACCTACAATAAAAATAAATAAATAAATGGTCCAAAAATGTTGGTTTCTTTATCAGTCCATTCATGTAGACTCCAGCCATTTTTGTTTGATCAAGTATTCATCCATTTTTTATATTTACTATTTATACGCAATATATTTTTGTAGTTAAAAATATATATAACATTTTAAAAAGTACAAAAAATGTTTTTTATGTTATATAATTTTAAATATTTAATTATAACTTATATTAGAAATATATATTTCAATGTTTATATTTATAAATTTAATTTCCAATATATTATTATGTTAATTAATATGAATAGTTCATTTAAATTATATATATATATATATATATATATATATAATTTAAATGAACTATTATTATAATTAATCAATATTATAGTAAATTAATAAAATAATAATGATAATAACTGCATTTTGTTGCATGTAGTAACATTTATTTATTACATACATTCATTCTTCATCATTTATATTATTCTGTGTCCCCCCCCCCCTTACTTTTTTAATCACCGTGAATCACCGCTGGAAGAGTGAGAGTTTGGAAATATACAGGGATAATAATAACAACATCTGGACTCTGGACAGTGTTATTACCATTTAAATTAAGGCCCTTGAGCTGAGAGCCTCTCAAGTGAACAATCTTACAGTTAACTAAGCACACATGAAACCACAAAGCCTGTTTCTCCCAATATATATATATTATTTCTTTGCATTGAGGATTGAGGTTAGTTTACTCCTGATACATTGCGGCCAAGAGTGCCATGATAAAGATGTATATTTTGGATTATGGATTATTGTGTTCACATTGCCTGTTTAACCCACAAAAGGAGAAGGCATTATGTAAATACCACGGTTGTCAAAGGTGACAGATTGACATTACCCGACAACAATTCACAACCCTGCTCTTACGGCTGAAAGAGGCCGGCCTGTCTCGATGTAAATACGCCTAAATAAAAACTGTTGGAAAAGTCGCCCGTCACAATGACTGGGAAATGTCTGTGTCACATGTGCTATCCAAAGCAGACAGATACACAGAGCAGCAGTCAGGCTGCAGGCTTGGCCGGCACACAACAACAGACATTTCTTACGTTCCCTTCAGTCTGTTAGAGAATACATTGGAAATCAAAGCGCAAGTAAGTCTCAAGTCTCAGATCTTTTCATCAGCGTGAACCAGTCATGGGTATCCTCTATCAGGCAGATGAGACTTTAAATTAGCAATGCAGTGTTGCAGTGCTGATTTTTCAGGCAAATGATCGGGATGGCTGGAAAAGGGTTGAGGAAAGGTGCCTGTTATAACATCCGCTTCTGATTTGTCCCTGAAAGGTTTGAAGTTTTAGAATTAGCCTGGTAAAGACATGTGGCGTGCACTGGCTAATCTACACACTGATCTCTGCTCACTCTCTGCAAAGCCAACAGGCAGATCTGACAGCAGCTAACTAGCACCCCCTTTTGAAGTGATCGCATCTGGTCTTAGCTGCTGAGCGTCAGAGCATGGGGAACGAGTCCAAAACATGATGCTTTTCCTCTTGTGATTGTGATCTTTGAAATATCCATTTATAAAAAGCCAATACATCTGTCATTTAGCAAAACAATCAATGCTTTATTCATTTCCTTGGACATTTTGCCTCTAAATTTTTAAATAACAAGCATGAAACTTCCTTTTCTTTCTTTTTGATCCACTCTGCAAGTGGAGGAAGTGAAACAACTGCATATTTCGCATATTTGCGCACACTTGCACACCACTTCAGCACATTGTGTGGTCAGATAGCGTCCCCATGGGTGTAGCTCCTTGGCAGACGGCGTGTAATTAATCCCGCACAAACACTTATAACCCTTCTCTCCGAGGGTCTGGGATCAGGGTAGGAGCACGGCAGCTATCAGCCCACTCGCCAGGAGCCACTTTAGAGAGTGGCCTGCTGGGATGCGGATGGAGCCGGGGCCCCTGGGCCACCGGAGAGCAGTATGGGAGCGTTCAGATAAACAGCTCAGACAGGATCATGGGTGAACCGTGGGGAACGGACTCGATTCCGTCTTTCTTTCTATCCTCTATCCACTTGCCTGAGCACCGTGTGTGTGTGTGTGTGTGTGTGTGTGTGTGTGTTTTCACAGAGTTTGGAGCTGCTGTAGGTCAAAGAGGAGACTGGCGGGCCGGGGGTGCAGGCAGGCTGGGCGAGCGTTAAACTGGTCAGGTGCAGCGCCACCAGTGATCATTAGGGTTACAGCTGCTAGGGCCAGATTGTCTGCTGCCTGTGCCGGGCGAGATGTCTCACCCTGGGAAAAAGAGTGAGCATCTGTCTGTCCTTCCCCGTAGACATGAACCTCCTACCAGCCTGTCCAACTCAGCCCGACTGGTAACAAGGTCACCTATCTTTTTTTCTCTTTCTCTCACTCTCTATCTCACTTTTTCTCACTGTGTAAATGCTGTTAACCATTGCTTCACTGCCTAGTTATCAGGTCAGTGAGACACGGGAGCTTCAGATCTATTTTTTAATAGAAATTGTTGTTTTATAAAGAACACAAAATGAACTAGTGGAATTTTTTAAATGTTTTTTTATATGGACGGTCAAGCTATTAAAATTTGTAATTGCAATTATTGTTTTCATAATTGCATAATTGTTTTCTAGTTAGAAACTTTGATGAGTTTAGTTCCAAGAAAACCAAATAATACTCTTGCAAAGTTTTAGCAATGACGTAGCTCATAGCATAGATAATAATATTGTGGAATATTATTACAATTTAAAAGAAATTTCCTTTCAATATGTCTTAAAATGTAATTTATTCCTGTGATGGTAAAGCTGAATTTTTAGCATCATTACTTCAGTCTTCAGTGTCACAGGATCCTTCAGAAATCTTTCTAATATGCTGATTTGGTGCTCAAGAAACATTTCTTACCAGTGTTGAAAACAGTTGTGCTGCTTAATGTTTTTGTGGAGACTTTTTTTCAAGATTTGTTGATGAATAGTTCGAAAGTTAAAAAAACATTTACAAATAAATTAAAAAACAAACAAAAAAAATGAATAACTTATGTACCCCAAAGTTCCACTTCAGGAACTTAAGCTGCATCTGGATGCTTTGGGAACACCTCTGCGTGACCATGCTCTGAAGAACATGTGAAATCAGTCCCATGGAATGGAGAGACATCATGGGCGGGATGACATAGCGGCTATGAATGTTAACAGCATCAGCTTCTACTTCTTCAGTAAGCGCTCTGTGTGTTTGTTGTGCCAGTGCACATTCTGATGGCGAGTGTTAAAAAGAGTGACAAGAGTGACAAGCAGCATTTTAGATTGTGTGCTCCTCCCTGCCTGTGTTTCATTATCTTTGCGTTGCTTGTCTGGGAGCAGAGCACGCTCAGTCAGCTCTCGAGGGGGCTGACTGTCCACATTAAGTAAGAGTTAGTTGAGTAAATAAATAAGGAAGTATCGAGGTCACGCGCCGAGTTCACACATCAACTGCCAGGAGATGCTGGCCATGTTTCTCCCAGACCTGAGAGGCCATCATGTGCTTGTTCACACAGACAGCACATCGGTGGTCTCTTGGTGGACTTGTTTGCATCTTGAGAGACCTCACATTGCCCACTTTGGTTCTCTCTCACATATTCAGCTCCTCTGGGACTGGATACTATGGTACAGGCGTGCCTGAAGCTGTGTCTGTACACTTCTCCCCCAATTGCTCTGCTCCCAGGAGTTCTAGAGAGAGTGTGCTGGGACGGGGCTCCATCCTTCACCCCCGCCCGGAGTTAGGGAAACTGTGGTTGTGGCCCCTGAGGGGGCACAGCTCATAGCTTCCAGTCTATTAACTGAGGTTGTTGAGACCAAACTCCAGTCCAGAGCTCCCTTCACAAGGAAACTGTACTCCTTGAAGTGGAACCTTTTCACTTCTTGGTGCGGCAACCATCAGCTGGACCCAGTCAACTGCCCGGTTGCTTCAGTGCTGGAGTTCCTGCAGGAATGGTTTTCTGCAGGGTTAGCCCCCTCCACCCTGAAGGTGTACATGGCGGCCATAGTTGCTTACCACACCCCTCTGGGTGGTCAGTGTTTGGGGAGAAACCCGTTGGTTACACATTTCCTCAGTGGCGCCTTGAGGCTGAGGCCTGCTTCACGCTCTAGTGTCCCATCCTGGGATCTGGCTGTGGTCTCTGTAAGCCTCCCTTTGAACCTCTGGAGGAGGTTCCGGAGAGGTTCCTTACATTTAAGACTGTTTTCTTACTGGCCATCTCATCACAGAGCACTGGACACTTATGTCCACAGAGCTGCCCTGTGGAGGAAGTCTGACCAGTTCTTTGTTTGCTTTGGTCCGCCCAAGAGAGGTCTCCCAAAGACCAAGCAGACCTTAAGTCGGTGGATTGTGGATGCAATATCTTTTGCCTGTGAGTCCTCTGACCTTCCTTCACCTTTGGGGATCAGAGCGCACTCTACTAGAAGTGTAGCGGCCTCCAAGGCCTTTCTCTCTGGGGTGTCAATGCATGACATCTGGTCCACCCCACTTACATTTGTCAGGTTTACAACCTCGACATGGAAGCCACTCCTGGCTCCTCTGTTCTCTCATCCTAGCTGTGTAGTGTTTCACACTAGGCAGGGATTTGTAAGCATGGCAGAGTGGCTATTCTCGTTCCCAAAGCATCCTGACGTAGCATGTGTTCCTGAAGGGGAACGTCTCTAGGTTACGTATGTAACCATCATTCTCTGAGGGAATGAGATGCTGCGTCTCGTTGCCATACTTCCTGCATCCCAGCGAGTGCTTCCTTTACTAAACAGAAGCTGATGCTGTTTCCACCGCACATGCTTTTAAACGTCCTTGTCGCTACATCATCCCGCCCATGACGTCTCTGCATTCCACACGTGGTTTCACATGTGCTTCAGAGCATAGTCATGCAAAGGTGTTCCCAAAGCACCCCGACTCAGAGTCTCATTCCCTTGGGGAGCCATGGTTAGATATGTAACCTAGAGACGTTTTGAATGGTAGTGTAAATATCTATGAATGAACAAAATTTAAAAAAAAGTTAATTTGAACAAAAATGCTTTTAAAATATTTAATTAATTGCTTGTTGAAAACAGTTGTGCTGCTTAATATTTTTGTTGAAAATGAGATTTGTTGATGAATAGTTCAGAGGTTCAAAAGAACAGCATTAAAACTAAAAAAACATTTGTAATATTATAAATGTCTGTATTTATTGCACAGGGCAATATTAATTTCTTTAAAAAAATAAAAAACTTAGTGACCCCAAAGTTTTGAATGGTAGTGTAAATGTCTATGAATGATGGTGTTTTAATCATGGGTGATATTTTACTTCAATGAATGATTGCACTATTACACTACTAATTACACTATTAAATATACACATTATGCTACCTTAGGTATACTACCGTACATTATACTAACACATTATATTGCCTTTCCTTTTTTAAACACCTTGTCTAGGTTTGATTTCTAAATAAATAACCTGTAAAGTGGGGGTTTGTCCATCATTTACTGATAAACAAGTGCAAGGGACATTTATAGAACAAAATGAAAGTTTACTTTACAGTGATGTGAAACAAAAGTTAATTTAGATAAAAATGCTTTTAAAATATTTAATTAATTGCATGATTTAATGTTAATTTTAACAGACATAAAACTTAATGACATTGACCTGAACTCACTGTTTCTTTTTAAAAACATTACATCAGAATTTCTCCATTAATGAAACTTTTGAAAAGTTACTTGAAAACAGAGTTTGTGGTTTAAATAAATGTCTTTTGATTTCTGTTAGAGAGAGGCAACCAAACAAGCAAAGTTATAACCCTTGAAATGAACAAACACAACCGTCACCTGTCGACCTGAGAACCCTCAAAACAAGTGCAAGGATTGCTCCCAATAATCCTCTCAGCATATGAATATATTTCCATTGTTGATTATTTTAAGATTAACTCTAGTCATAATCTCTTCTAAGTGCATGAATTGATGGATTTTAATCAATGTGAGTTCTGATATGTAAATTGTTATATTGAAAATCACATCACAGCCTCAATAAGCCACAAATAGCATATGGACAGCTATTAATCTGTAAAATGCAAGATTCTGCAAACATACTGGGGAGCGATTAATCAACATCGTAAAAATATGGTTTTAAGTCAAATTATGATTTTAACGGACAGCAGATTAAAGCCGAGGTCAATCCTGCTGGTCTGGTGGCAAGCAGTCAAACATCGGCCCTTGAACAAATGTGAACAGTCTGAATTTATGAAGAAAACTGCTGTTTATCACCTGGATTTGAATGAGAGCTGTTTGGAGAAATATTTTGGAGAGCATAAATTCCTTATGTTTTTATAAACCAGTGACTATGGGCCAAAGGCAATGTAAGATATAGTGAACTCTTCTAGATGATATTATATGTACACAGACCACATTATACAAGGAGATATAAAGTGAACAAAAGAAAATTCTCTGCATTACCTTGGAGTACAGTAAATACCATGATACATAAATATGGTAAACATTGGAATGGAATATGCCAATGTACCATAATATTACCATCTGATACCATCACCTGCTAAGACCACAGTGCTTTTTGTAAGGGATGGAAAGAGAGTGAGAGGGAACACAAGACCAAACAGGTGTGACTCCAACTTTCTGCCTCACAGGAGAAAATGAAGCGCTGTCAAGGACACTGCACCTGTGCTATTGTCTGCAACAAATGGCTTTTAAGTGCAAATTTCTGCCAGGCTTAAAGGAGGGCTGTGGCCTTTGCACTTATATTCCCCATCTGAACTCATACAATCTGCATAATGGGGTGTAAATCAAAATGAGGCTCCACAATGATTCTTCAGTGCTATGAGAGAAACACACGACACATCGTCCTATCCTCAAACACTCACTGCCATGCATACTACATCTGTTTCCACATTCTAATTTCAGATGCATACAGTTAATGTTAAATATTTAATGTTCGCCAAAAAATTTACCTTTTGTTCTTGTACATTATTTCATATTGTACATTATTCAAATCCAAATGACAAACTTTATTTCACCTTACTTTGCAAAATCTCCAAGCTGTTTGTCCATTCATTGATGTTGGATGGTGATGTATACTGTCAGCATCTATTAAAAGGACAAGCAGCACCTTAGAAGTACCATAAAGTTTAGGGTGATCTAAAATTTTTATATAATACAAAAGCAATGTAATTTCTAGTGCAGTTAAGTAGAATTGCAATTAAACGGTGACAGTACATGCAGATGTCTATTTAAATTTAAAGCTACACTATCAAATTAAATTTAAGCAATGATATACATGTTTTTTTGGCCATATAGCAATACACAGGAGAACACATTAGCAGAGATAGTATAATGATGGTAAAACTGTGTGGAAGAAATCGCAAGACACAACATAGCAGCTGTGGGAAAGGAAGTCCCGCCTTTTAATTTAAAGAACCAATTGTTGTCAGTTTTCACAGTTTTGAATAGCACATTACCATACTAATCGCACTATTTCAGCAGTATGTCAGTTTCTGTATGCATGGAATCCCCAGATAACACAGAAATGTGCACTACTGTATCGCACAATGCAACTCTATCTCACAATGCATTGTGCTCGACTTTCACTTCAGTGAAAACTCATGGCATAGGTTGCTGCCATGGTTCCTTTTCGACACTTTCACTTCGTACTGCGTCGCTAGACGCTACGGGAAACTCCTTTTCTCCGATTTACTGAAGCCTTTTTTTCAATCACAGCAGTGCATCTGCACTGCCATTGTTTCAGAAATGAACCAAGGACGGCGAAGCAGTGCGCCCGAGCCCGCCAAAATGGGTGGTAAAATTCTTTCTGATTCTGATTTTAATTCTATAATTTAATCACCGTGAATCACCGCTGGAAGAGTGAGAGTTTGGAAATATACAGGGATAATAATAACAACATCTGGACTCTGGACAGTGTTATTACCATTTAAATTAAGGCCCTTGAGCTGAGAGCCTCTCAAGTGAACAATCTTACAGTTAACTAAGCACACATGAAACCACAAAGCCTGTTTCTCCCAATATATATATATTATTTCTTTGCATTGAGGTTAATTTTAGGTTTACTCCTGATACATTGCGGCCAAGAGTGCCATGATAAAGATGTATATTTTGGATTATTGTACCATATGTTCACATTGCCTGTTTAACCCACAAAAGGAGAAGGCATTATGTAAATACCACGGTTGTCAAAGGTGACAGATTGACATTACCCGACAACAATTCAAAACCCCCCCACTCTTACGGCTGAAAGAGTCTCATGTCTCGATGTAAATACGCCTAAATAAAAACTGCTCTCAGAGCAGTGTTGGAAAAGTCGCCCGTCACAGTGACTGGGAAATGTCTGTGTCACATGTGCTATCCAAAGCAGACAGATACACAGAGCAGCAGTCAGGCTGCAGGCTTGGCCGGCACACAACAACAGACATTTCTTACGTTCCCTTCAGTCTGTTAGAGAATACATTGGAAATCAAAGCGCAAGTAAGTCTCAAGTCTCAGATCTTTTCATCAGCGTGAACCAGTCATGGGTATCCTCTATCAGGCAGATGAGACTTTAAATTAGCAATGCAGTGTTGCAGTGCTGATTTTTCAGGCAAATGATCGGGATGGCTGGAAAAGGGTTGAGGAAAGGTGCCTGTTATAACATCCGCTTCTGATTTGTCCCTGAAAGGTTTGAAGTTTTAGAATTAGCCTGGTAAAGACATGTGGCGTGCACTGGCTAATCTACACACTGATCTCTGCTCACTCTCTGCAAAGCCAACAGGCAGATCTGACAGCAGCTAACTAGCACCCCCTTTTGAAGTGATCGCATCTGGTCTTAGCTGCTGAGCGTCAGAGCATGGGGAACGAGTCCAAAACATGATGCTTTTCCTCTTGTGATTGTGATCTTTGAAATATCCATTTATAAAAAGCCAATACATCTGTCATTTAGCAAAACAATCAATGCTTTATTCATTTCCTTGGACATTTTGCCTCTAAATTTTTAAATAACAAGCATGAAACTTCCTTTTCTTTCTTTTTGATCCACTCTGCAAGTGGAGGAAGTGAAACAACTGCATATTTCGCATATTTGCGCACACTTGCACACCACTTCAGCACATTGTGTGGTCAGATAGCGTCCCCATGGGTGTAGCTCCTTGGCAGACGGCGTGTAATTAATCCCGCACAAACACTTATAACCCTTCTCTCCGAGGGTCTGGGATCAGGGTAGGAGCACGGCAGCTATCAGCCCACTCGCCAGGAGCCACTTTAGAGAGTGGCCTGCTGGGATGCGGATGGAGCCGGGGCCCCTGGGCCACCGGAGAGCAGTATGGGAGCGTTCAGATAAACAGCTCAGACAGGATCATGGGTGAACCGTGGGGAACGGACTCGATTCCGTCTTTCTTTCTATCCTCTATCCACTTGCCTGAGCACCGTGTGTGTGTGTGTGTGTGTGTGTGTGTGTGTGTTTTCACAGAGTTTGGAGCTGCTGTAGGTCAAAGAGGAGACTGGCGGGCCGGGGGTGCAGGCAGGCTGGGCGAGCGTTAAACTGGTCAGGTGCAGCGCCACCAGTGATCATTAGGGTTACAGCTGCTAGGGCCAGATTGTCTGCTGCCTGTGCCGGGCGAGATGTCTCACCCTGGGAAAAAGAGTGAGCATCTGTCTGTCCTTCCCCGTAGACATGAACCTCCTACCAGCCTGTCCAACTCAGCCCGACTGGTAACAAGGTCACCTATCTTTTTTTCTCTTTCTCTCACTCTCTATCTCACTTTTTCTCACTGTGTAAATGCTGTTAACCATTGCTTCACTGCCTAGTTATCAGGTCAGTGAGACACGGGAGCTTCAGATCTATTTTTTAATAGAAATTGTTGTTTTATAAAGAACACAAAATGAACTAGTGGAATTTTTTAAATGTTTTTTTATATGGACGGTCAAGCTATTAAAATTTGTAATTGCAATTATTGTTTTCATAATTGCATAATTGTTTTCTAGTTAGAAACTTTGATGAGTTTAGTTCCAAGAAAACCAAATAATACTCTTGCAAAGTTTTAGCAATGACGTAGCTCATAGCATAGATAATAATATTGTGGAATATTATTACAATTTAAAAGAAATTTCCTTTCAATATGTCTTAAAATGTAATTTATTCCTGTGATGGTAAAGCTGAATTTTTAGCATCATTACTTCAGTCTTCAGTGTCACAGGATCCTTCAGAAATCTTTCTAATATGCTGATTTGGTGCTCAAGAAACATTTCTTACCAGTGTTGAAAACAGTTGTGCTGCTTAATGTTTTTGTGGAGACTTTTTTTCAAGATTTGTTGATGAATAGTTCGAAAGTTAAAAAAACATTTACAAATAAATTAAAAAACAAACAAAAAAAATGAATAACTTATGTACCCCAAAGTTCCACTTCAGGAACTTAAGCTGCATCTGGATGCTTTGGGAACACCTCTGCGTGACCATGCTCTGAAGAACATGTGAAATCAGTCCCATGGAATGGAGAGACATCATGGGCGGGATGACATAGCGGCTATGAATGTTAACAGCATCAGCTTCTACTTCTTCAGTAAGCGCTCTGTGTGTTTGTTGTGCCAGTGCACATTCTGATGGCGAGTGTTAAAAAGAGTGACAAGAGTGACAAGCAGCATTTTAGATTGTGTGCTCCTCCCTGCCTGTGTTTCATTATCTTTGCGTTGCTTGTCTGGGAGCAGAGCACGCTCAGTCAGCTCTCGAGGGGGCTGACTGTCCACATTAAGTAAGAGTTAGTTGAGTAAATAAATAAGGAAGTATCGAGGTCACGCGCCGAGTTCACACATCAACTGCCAGGAGATGCTGGCCATGTTTCTCCCAGACCTGAGAGGCCATCATGTGCTTGTTCACACAGACAGCACATCGGTGGTCTCTTGGTGGACTTGTTTGCATCTTGAGAGACCTCACATTGCCCACTTTGGTTCTCTCTCACATATTCAGCTCCTCTGGGACTGGATACTATGGTACAGGCGTGCCTGAAGCTGTGTCTGTACACTTCTCCCCCAATTGCTCTGCTCCCAGGAGTTCTAGAGAGAGTGTGCTGGGACGGGGCTCCATCCTTCACCCCCGCCCGGAGTTAGGGAAACTGTGGTTGTGGCCCCTGAGGGGGCACAGCTCATAGCTTCCAGTCTATTAACTGAGGTTGTTGAGACCAAACTCCAGTCCAGAGCTCCCTTCACAAGGAAACTGTACTCCTTGAAGTGGAACCTTTTCACTTCTTGGTGCGGCAACCATCAGCTGGACCCAGTCAACTGCCCGGTTGCTTCAGTGCTGGAGTTCCTGCAGGAATGGTTTTCTGCAGGGTTAGCCCCCTCCACCCTGAAGGTGTACATGGCGGCCATAGTTGCTTACCACACCCCTCTGGGTGGTCAGTGTTTGGGGAGAAACCCGTTGGTTACACATTTCCTCAGTGGCGCCTTGAGGCTGAGGCCTGCTTCACGCTCTAGTGTCCCATCCTGGGATCTGGCTGTGGTCTCTGTAAGCCTCCCTTTGAACCTCTGGAGGAGGTTCCGGAGAGGTTCCTTACATTTAAGACTGTTTTCTTACTGGCCATCTCATCACAGAGCACTGGACACTTATGTCCACAGAGCTGCCCTGTGGAGGAAGTCTGACCAGTTCTTTGTTTGCTTTGGTCCGCCCAAGAGAGGTCTCCCAAAGACCAAGCAGACCTTAAGTCGGTGGATTGTGGATGCAATATCTTTTGCCTGTGAGTCCTCTGACCTTCCTTCACCTTTGGGGATCAGAGCGCACTCTACTAGAAGTGTAGCGGCCTCCAAGGCCTTTCTCTCTGGGGTGTCAATGCATGACATCTGGTCCACCCCACTTACATTTGTCAGGTTTACAACCTCGACATGGAAGCCACTCCTGGCTCCTCTGTTCTCTCATCCTAGCTGTGTAGTGTTTCACACTAGGCAGGGATTTGTAAGCATGGCAGAGTGGCTATTCTCGTTCCCAAAGCATCCTGACGTAGCATGTGTTCCTGAAGGGGAACGTCTCTAGGTTACGTATGTAACCATCATTCTCTGAGGGAATGAGATGCTGCGTCTCGTTGCCATACTTCCTGCATCCCAGCGAGTGCTTCCTTTACTAAACAGAAGCTGATGCTGTTTCCACCGCACATGCTTTTAAACGTCCTTGTCGCTACATCATCCCGCCCATGACGTCTCTGCATTCCACACGTGGTTTCACATGTGCTTCAGAGCATAGTCATGCAAAGGTGTTCCCAAAGCACCCCGACTCAGAGTCTCATTCCCTTGGGGAGCCATGGTTAGATATGTAACCTAGAGACGTTTTGAATGGTAGTGTAAATATCTATGAATGAACAAAATTTAAAAAAAAGTTAATTTGAACAAAAATGCTTTTAAAATATTTAATTAATTGCTTGTTGAAAACAGTTGTGCTGCTTAATATTTTTGTTGAAAATGAGATTTGTTGATGAATAGTTCAGAGGTTCAAAAGAACAGCATTAAAACTAAAAAAACATTTGTAATATTATAAATGTCTGTATTTATTGCACAGGGCAATATTAATTTCTTTAAAAAAATAAAAAACTTAGTGACCCCAAAGTTTTGAATGGTAGTGTAAATGTCTATGAATGATGGTGTTTTAATCATGGGTGATATTTTACTTCAATGAATGATTGCACTATTACACTACTAATTACACTATTAAATATACACATTATGCTACCTTAGGTATACTACCGTACATTATACTAACACATTATATTGCCTTTCCTTTTTTAAACACCTTGTCTAGGTTTGATTTCTAAATAAATAACCTGTAAAGTGGGGGTTTGTCCATCATTTACTGATAAACAAGTGCAAGGGACATTTATAGAACAAAATGAAAGTTTACTTTACAGTGATGTGAAACAAAAGTTAATTTAGATAAAAATGCTTTTAAAATATTTAATTAATTGCATGATTTAATGTTAATTTTAACAGACATAAAACTTAATGACATTGACCTGAACTCACTGTTTCTTTTTAAAAACATTACATCAGAATTTCTCCATTAATGAAACTTTTGAAAAGTTACTTGAAAACAGAGTTTGTGGTTTAAATAAATGTCTTTTGATTTCTGTTAGAGAGAGGCAACCAAACAAGCAAAGTTATAACCCTTGAAATGAACAAACACAACCGTCACCTGTCGACCTGAGAACCCTCAAAACAAGTGCAAGGATTGCTCCCAATAATCCTCTCAGCATATGAATATATTTCCATTGTTGATTATTTTAAGATTAACTCTAGTCATAATCTCTTCTAAGTGCATGAATTGATGGATTTTAATCAATGTGAGTTCTGATATGTAAATTGTTATATTGAAAATCACATCACAGCCTCAATAAGCCACAAATAGCATATGGACAGCTATTAATCTGTAAAATGCAAGATTCTGCAAACATACTGGGGAGCGATTAATCAACATCGTAAAAATATGGTTTTAAGTCAAATTATGATTTTAACGGACAGCAGATTAAAGCCGAGGTCAATCCTGCTGGTCTGGTGGCAAGCAGTCAAACATCGGCCCTTGAACAAATGTGAACAGTCTGAATTTATGAAGAAAACTGCTGTTTATCACCTGGATTTGAATGAGAGCTGTTTGGAGAAATATTTTGGAGAGCATAAATTCCTTATGTTTTTATAAACCAGTGACTATGGGCCAAAGGCAATGTAAGATATAGTGAACTCTTCTAGATGATATTATATGTACACAGACCACATTATACAAGGAGATATAAAGTGAACAAAAGAAAATTCTCTGCATTACCTTGGAGTACAGTAAATACCATGATACATAAATATGGTAAACATTGGAATGGAATATGCCAATGTACCATAATATTACCATCTGATACCATCACCTGCTAAGACCACAGTGCTTTTTGTAAGGGATGGAAAGAGAGTGAGAGGGAACACAAGACCAAACAGGTGTGACTCCAACTTTCTGCCTCACAGGAGAAAATGAAGCGCTGTCAAGGACACTGCACCTGTGCTATTGTCTGCAACAAATGGCTTTTAAGTGCAAATTTCTGCCAGGCTTAAAGGAGGGCTGTGGCCTTTGCACTTATATTCCCCATCTGAACTCATACAATCTGCATAATGGGGTGTAAATCAAAATGAGGCTCCACAATGATTCTTCAGTGCTATGAGAGAAACACACGACACATCGTCCTATCCTCAAACACTCACTGCCATGCATACTACATCTGTTTCCACATTCTAATTTCAGATGCATACAGTTAATGTTAAATATTTAATGTTCGCCAAAAAATTTACCTTTTGTTCTTGTACATTATTTCATATTGTACATTATTCAAATCCAAATGACAAACTTTATTTCACCTTACTTTGCAAAATCTCCAAGCTGTTTGTCCATTCATTGATGTTGGATGGTGATGTATACTGTCAGCATCTATTAAAAGGACAAGCAGCACCTTAGAAGTACCATAAAGTTTAGGGTGATCTAAAATTTTTATATAATACAAAAGCAATGTAATTTCTAGTGCAGTTAAGTAGAATTGCAATTAAACGGTGACAGTACATGCAGATGTCTATTTAAATTTAAAGCTACACTATCAAATTAAATTTAAGCAATGATATACATGTTTTTTTGGCCATATAGCAATACACAGGAGAACACATTAGCAGAGATAGTATAATGATGGTAAAACTGTGTGGAAGAAATCGCAAGACACAACATAGCAGCTGTGGGAAAGGAAGTCCCGCCTTTTAATTTAAAGAACCAATTGTTGTCAGTTTTCACAGTTTTGAATAGCACATTACCATACTAATCGCACTATTTCAGCAGTATGTCAGTTTCTGTATGCATGGAATCCCCAGATAACACAGAAATGTGCACTACTGTATCGCACAATGCAACTCTATCTCACAATGCATTGTGCTCGACTTTCACTTCAGTGAAAACTCATGGCATAGGTTGCTGCCATGGTTCCTTTTCGACACTTTCACTTCGTACTGCGTCGCTAGACGCTACGGGAAACTCCTTTTCTCCGATTTACTGAAGCCTTTTTTTCAATCACAGCAGTGCATCTGCACTGCCATTGTTTCAGAAATGAACCAATGATGGCGCAGCAGAGCTGCACGAGCCTATGGCGAAGCAGCGCGCCCGAGCCCGCCAAAAAGGGCGGGGCATCTGGCTATATAAGCAGGTGCTCGGCATAGGATCACTGATTCTTTCTCCTTCAGCGACGACATCTACTGCTCTTCGCTGATTCTACGAGATTTGAAGCCTTCGCCTGCAAGCTGATCCAGCTGCCGTTCTACAGCAGCAAGATCAGCTCGCCGCCTCTGCTCTCTGCTCACCGCTTGCAGCTCGCCGCCCACAGCTCGCCGCTCTCAAGCAGCACTGATCAGCGCGCCGCTTTGCAGCACCGGATCAGATCGCCGCTTCAAGCAGCTCTGTTCCCGCGTCGCTCTCAAGGCAGCCCCGGTCAGCGCTTCGCTCACGAGCCGCCTGCAGAGCACCTGTGTTGACCCTTTCCTGCTTGTGGTAACAAAAAAGAGCAAATTTCTGAGCAAATTTCCTGCGACGTTGTTGCAAATGTCGCGCCACGGCTGTGGCTCGTGCAGGACACCACTGCACGCTGATGACGGGCACAGTGAATGCGTGCGATGTCTGGGGAAATCATGAGTCTCGCCTCTTTGCGCTTGCGGATAGCTTTCTTTTCAGAAAGTGACCCCGCCCCTTGCGCCCCCCCGTTTCCTTCCTCCCAGGAACCTGTGAGGAAAAAACAATGGGGTAAAGGATCACAGCGCTCGGATATGAGTGCGCTTACGTCGGCTCAAGGCCCGCGTACCTCATTCTCTCCACAAGGAGAGGTTTCCCCCGTCTCGTTCTCCCATCCAGACCAGCGCCCCTCTGCCATCGCGAGTGACCTGGTCTCGTTTGGGGGATCGGATGACGAGCCGCTTGATGACAGTATGTCCCTAAGCAATGTCTTCAATATTGTCCTTCCTTCAAGAGCTGTTGGATAAGGGTCGCACCCCCTCCACTCTTAAGGTCTATGTGGCGGCTATAGCAGATTTTCATGCTCCTATAGACGGGATATCGGTCGGCAGGAACAACCTCGTTGTTCGATTTTTGAAAGGGTCTAGGAGGTTGAACCCCCCTCGCCCTTCTACAAAAATATAACGTAGAAATAGGCAGAAAACGAAATATTCCTTCCTAGCAGAAAGTAATAATTCAAACAGCAGATCTATAAGCAAGTATTACGCAAAACACTCAGGTGCAGCCGTCTGTCTCTTCTGCTGACTAATCGCTTGGCCCAGTGGTCTTGGCCAGTGGCCCAGTGGATTGAAGTGGTCTTCGCCTGAAGAGCCCACTCGCAGCCGCCTAGACGAGTGGTTTCTGCCGGGACGCCGCCAGACCTCTTCTCAGCGAGCTGCGCCCTTCTTCCCAGAGGTTCACGACGTGCTGACGAAGTCGTGGCGCGCCCCCTACTCAGCTCGTTTACGCTCCTCTGTCTCTCCCACCCTCACTACGGTCGACGGCGCTGCACAGAAGGGCTACGATAAGTTGCCTCCTCTGGACGAAGCGGTGGCTGCACACCTCTGCCCCCCCGCTGCCATCGGATGGAAGGCAAAGGCCGCTCATCCCTCGAAGCCCTGCCGAATGACTTCAGCCCTCGCTGGTCGTGCTTACACCTCGGCGGGCCAGGCTGCATCTGCGTTACACTCTATGGCGGTGCTCCAAGTGTACCAGGCAAAGCTCCTTCGCACCATGGATGAGTCTGGGCCAGAACACTCTGCAGCATTTAGAGAGCTGCGCAGCACCACCGATCTGGCCCTGCGCGCCACAAAGACGACTGCACAGGCCATCGGGAGGTCGATGGCCAGCCTGGTGGTGCTGGAACGCCACTTATGGCTGAATTTGATGGAGATTAAAGAAGCGGACAAAACCATCTTCCTTGACTCCCCGGTCACCCCCACTGGCCTTTTCGGACCTGCTGTGGAAGGGTTCGCAGAGCGTTTCACAGCTACACAAAAGTCGTCCCAAGCCATGCGACACTTCCTGCCGAAGCGTTCCAGTTCTGCAGCTGCTGCCAGTCACCCCAAGCCAGCGCCGACTCAACAGCCAGTTAAAACTACGCCTCCTGTGACTCAGCCCTCTGAACGGCCTGAGCCCAGGCAGCGCTCGCGCTCTGCAAAGCGCCACCCTTTCCCGAAGCGCCAGGGCCCCCGGCCCAAGATTGTGCTGGACCCTGCGCCTCAGAAGCCATCCTGATCCCTCAGGAAGGAAGAGGAGGGGGCAAAGTCTCGCTGTGGC
>NW_015548251.1:775490-786324 GCF_001515605.1 Sinocyclocheilus anshuiensis
ATGTCCCTAGCGGCCTCGGATGCTGAGGATTGGTCGGGCTCCATTGCTGACCCCGCCCCCTTGCCGTCTGCGGAGCCGATCGACGCCAGGGTTGGTACGGACAACGAGCTCATCTGTGTCCTATCAAAAGACGTCGAGGAGCTCGGATTGGAGTGGTCTTCGCCTGAAGAGCCCACTCGCAGCCGCCTAGACGAGTGGTTTCTGCCGGGACGCCGCCAGACCCCTCCTCAGCGAGCTGCGCCCTTCTTCCCAGAGGTTCACGACGAGCTGACGAAGTCGTGGCGCGCCCCCTACTCAGCTCGTTTACGCTCCTCTGTCTCTCCCGCCCTCACTACGGTCGACGGCGCTGCACAGAAGGGCTACGATAAGCTGCCTCCTCTGGACGAAGCGGTGGCTGCACACCTCTGCCCCCCCGCTGCCATTGGATGGAAGGCAAAGGCCGCTCAACCCTCGAAGCCCTGCCGAACGACTTCAGCCCTCGCTGGTCGTGCTTACACTTCGGCGGGCCAGGCTGTGTCTGCGTTACACTCTATGGCGGTGCTCCAAGTGTACCAGGCGAAGCTCCTTCGTGCCATGGATGAGTCTGGGCCAGAACATTCTGCAGCGTTCAGAGAGCTGCGCAGCGCCACCGATTTGGCCCTGCGTGCCACAAAGACGACTGCACAGGCCATTGAGAGGTCGATGGCCGGCCTGGTGGTGCTGGAACGCCACTTGTGGCTGAATTTGACAGAGATCAAAGAAGCGGATAAAACCATCTTCCTTGACTCCCCGGTCACCCCCACTGGCCTTTTCGGACCTGCTGTGGAAGGGTTCGCCGAGCGTTTCACGGCTGCACAGAAGTCGTCCCAAGCCATGCGACACTTCCTGCCGAAGCGTTCCAGTTCTGCAGCTGCTGCCAGTCACCCCAAGCCGGCGCCGACTCAACAGCCAGTTAAGACTACGCCTCCTGTGACTCAGCCCTCTGCACGGCCTGAGCCCAGGCAGCGCTCGCAAAGCGCCACCCCGGCCCAAGATTGTGCTGGAGCCTGCGCCTCAGAAGCCATCCTGATCCCTCAGGAAGGAAGAGGAGGGGGCAAAGTCTCGCTGTGGCTGGACCAACCCCCAAACTGCCTCGTATGTGTCCCCAGTTGCCCCGTCCAGTTCCGGGTGCTGGGAAAAATGTGTTTATTGAATGCAAAGGGCCCGTTCTAGCGCCCAAGTGTACAACCGCTGTGATAGCGGACAAAATAAAACACAAACATACTCAAAAAGAGAGCAAATTTCCTCTTCCAAACACGGCGAGCCCCGGGTCCCTACACCAATTCAACCCCTTGCCACAAGGGCCGAGGCCTGGCAGGCCATCCCTGGCATGTCAAAGTGGGTTATGGGGATTATAAAACGAGGTTATCTACTCCAATTCGCTCGAGAACCCCCGCATTTCTGCGGTGTGATCCCCACCTTAGTAGGGAACACGAACGTTCGCGTTCTTCGTTCCGAGGTGGCTGTGCTGCTGGCGAAACAGGCCATGGAAATCGTCCCGCCAGCTCAGAGCGAGTCAGGCTTTTACAGCTGCTACTTCCTTGTCCCCAAAAACGATGGCAGCCTCAGGCCCATCCTCAATCTCAGGATTTTGAACCGCACCCTAGTAAAGTGCGCATTCAGAATGACCACTTTAAAACAGATCCTCTCACTAATTCGCCCAGGGGACTGGTTCTTCTTTCTGGATCTGAAAGACGCTTACTTTCACATTCAGATAGCCCCCCGTCACAGGCGCTTCTTGAGATTCGCCTTCGAGGGAGTGGCATATCAATATACGGTCCTGCCGTTCGGGCTGTCTCTGGCCCCACGCACTTTTACGAAGTGCATAGATGCGGCTCTCTCCCCTCTGAGACAGATGGGAATCCGCATTCTGAATTAGGGCAAACTGAACCAGGGAGCAGACATGTTGTCTCGGAGCAACGTCCCCTCTGGCGAGTGTATGCTTCACCCCCAGACGGTTCAGAGAATATGGGAGATCTTCGGGAAGGCAGAGGTCGACCTCTTCGCCTCAGAAGACAACTCTCACTGCAGAACATACTTTTCGATACAGTGAGATACTCTGGCCCACAACTGGCCCAGTGCTCGCCTTTACGCTTTCCCCTCCCAGTCGCCCTGATTCCTCAGGTCATCAGGCGGGTCAGGGAGACCAAGTGCTCACTCCTCCTAGTGGCCCCACTCTGGAGGAACCAGGCCTGGTTCCCAGACCTAGTGCAGCTGCTATACAGCGGCTGACGACCGTCTTCGCGATTGGCGCGTCCCTTCCTCTCAGAATGTTTCAGAGGATGCTGGGCCTTATGGCCTCTGCATCGCCAGTACTGCAGTTAGGCCTCCTTCGCATGCGGCCTCTCCAACACTGGCTGAAACCCCTGGTTCCATCCCGAGCTTGGTGTCACGTGCACCCCCTCCACTCTTAAGGTCTATGTGGCGGCTATAGCTGCTTTTCATGCTCCTATAGACGGGATATCGGTCGGCAGGAACAACCTCGTTGTTCGATTTTTGAAAGGGTCTAGGAGGTTGAACCCCCCTCACCCTTCTACGTTAAGGTGCTCTCTACTCCATTAAGAGCACAGGTAATCACGCTCTCTGTGCTCCCATCCCCCGCCCCCCCCCTTGCAGGTCTGATCTACAGGGCCCCCTTCTGGACGCCCTGGACAATTACTTATAAGTCGTTCATCTACCATAGCACGGTGTGATTGAATAGGTTCCCGTAGCGTCTAGCGACGCAGTACGAAGTGAAAGTATCGAAAGGGAACGTACTCAGTTACTAACGTAACCTCGGTTCCCTGAGATATGGGAACTAGCGTAGCTAGCCGTGCTATGATGCTGTACGACTCTGTCGTCGCTTCAGTCGATATGAATCAGTGATCCTATGCCGAGCACCTGCTTATATAGCCAGATGCCCCGCCCATTTTGGCTGGCTCGGGCGCGCTGCTTCACCATAGGCTCGCGCAGCTCTGCAGCGCCATCATTGGTTCATTTCTGAAACAATGGCAGTGCAGATGCACTGCTGTGATTGAAAAAAAGGCTTCAGTAAATCGGAGAAAAGGAGTTTCCCGTAGCGTCTAGCGACGCAGTACTCGTTCCCGTATCTCAGGGAACCGAGCTTACGTTAGTAACCGAGTACGTTTGTGCATTACAATTGTTCAAAAGTTTGGGGTCAGTAAGATTTGTTTAAATGTTTTTGAAAGGAGTCTGCATTTATATGATCAAAAAAATACAGTAATATTTTGAAATGGTATTACAATTCAAAATAACTGACTTCTATTTTAATATGTTTTAAAATTTAATTTATTTCTGTGAAGACAAAGCTGAATTTTCAGTAGTCATTACTCCTGCCTTCAGTGTCTCATAATCATTCAAAAGAAATCATTCTAATATGCTGATTTGGTGTTCAAGAAGCATTTATTATTTTTATCAATGTTGAAAACAGTTGTGCTGCTTAATATTTTTATGGAAGCGGAGATACAGTTCTTGTTGATGAATAGTTCGAAAGTTCCAAAGAACTGTATCAATTCAAACAAAAAAATTGTTGTTACATCATAAAAGTCTGTCTTTACTGTCACTTTTGATCAAATTAATGTGCCCTTCCTGCATGGTATTAATTTTTTAATTAGTTATATTAGTTCTTAAAATAGGATTAATATGTGGCCTGTAGTGCATGAGCTCCTACATGTGTGACTTCACATCTGGCTTGGGTCATTTTCCGATCCAGTTGCGATGTTGTGTCATTTGTGAGGCTAAATGCATCAGCTGACAGTTGACAACTACTGTACAAATGAACATATTACCTGAATAAACAAAGACTGCTATGTAAATAACTGCTCACCACTGATATCAGATTCAGTTCATAGATTAATGGAAGTGCTGATGCAAACTCCTCTGGTGTAGCTTAGAAAGTTTCACAGAGAAAGGCAGAGAACAAACGTAGCTATCTCTGTAATTTGAATGAACGTGATGCCCCAGGATATTTGAAATAATAAGGTTACATCATTGAGGGGGGACATGAATGAAAGAGGTTCAACTAATGGCATGCTGTGTTCTCTCTTTAATGTGTTGCTAACTTGTTGCATCAGCTGTCATTGTGCAGGTTTGTTTGCAAAACTGTTTTTAAGCAAGATTTGTACCTTGTTGAAATTCTGCTGAATGAAATTATGCATGAGCTCATGTTGTTTGTTAGTAGTTCAGACAAAAAGCAGATTCAGTCTCAAAAACATGTTACGGTAGTCCAGTCCTTTTATGAATTAGAATTCATGTTGTTTTTGAGAACTGAAGTAGCTGAGTACTAATTAAAGTATTTTGTTTCCATGTGATCTGTATTATGCTAAGTTCTTGTAATGCTGAAACTTTTTGGTGTGTCTGAAGAGCAAGAATTTTTGAGCTTCATCCAGTTTAATACTTATTTAATAATGCAAAAAATAAAAAAGAAGCTATTCATAAGCAAATCAAAGGGCCTTAGAAGAGGTTTTTAATCAACACACACTTAACTTTATCTGGATCTTGTTGAATGCTGGTGTATCTATAAGAGTCTGAGTCTGTATTCACTGTATTGGGTGACTCAGTCCTAGTATGATGCTAATGGTTTTCCTGCAGTGGCCGTATCAACACCTATGTGCTGCAACCAGACTGCAACAATGACACGATGCAGAGAGCGTCACCTGAGCTCACTGTGAACTTTCTTCTTACATACCACCTATGAGTCATTCCTGCCGTTCCTGTGGCTTTCCATTGCAAGTGAAGCTTACATTGAGAACACCTCATAAATTCAGAGCTGGGGTATTCACTTTTTCTCATTGTGTTGAATCACTTGAGACGCCAGGTGGCTGCCAAAAATATCATACGCATTATATAATGTACAGGTACATCATTTTGTTATATAATGATTTTTTCCCACCAAACAGTTCTCTTACATTTGAAACAATTATAATTTGGTTAGATAAAAACTATATATTCATCTTTTTCTCCTTTGTCTACAAATAGTAATAATAATAATAATAATTATTATTATTATAACTTTGTGTATTTATACTGTAAGCAGTTTGTTTTAGCTTGATGTTGTTTACATCTTGATTTTACATTTTTATTTATCATAATTTAGATCAGAGTTAGATATTTTAATATATTATTAATAATTTGTAATAATATTAATAATATATTAAAATACCTAGAATTCACCTTGGAAGTGTCATACAGGGAATTCTAGGTATGTTCATTTCTAGGTATGTTAATATCAGTACTTTACTGTAAAATTACATTATATGTCCTGATTGATCTATGACAGTTTTTAAGGGGACATATACTGTTGACCAATTAACAGGTTTTTACCATAGCTTTTTTCCAGTCTTTTTACTATGAATGAACACAACGTTACACCACAGGCCACAGCTGAACTGGCAATCAATTCTCAGCTACCATTTATACTGAGAATAAACTCATAAAAATCCTAGAAGATACTGTCTAAGCAGTAGTTTCTCTGTAGCAACTGTCGCACTGCCTAAGACTGCATTTCTATATCAATTCAGCACTTGAGCATTAGTTAGGCTTATCTACTTGAACTTTCAAACACTATAAACATTTTCACACAAATACTTACAGTGGCAAGACAAATAACTACACAAACCCTGAAGTCTTGTTCTCAGCTAAAGTAGATTATGTGCGGCTGGTGTTTGGAGCGTCTTAGGATACTTTGGATGCAGAGTAATAAAACTCTTAGCGTGCCTCTGCCAAGTTGGGACATCTGCTCACCTTATCACAGATAAGTGGGGGTTTGTCCCAGCATCTGTTAGAATTAATCCATTTTGCAAACACAGTTATCCCAATCTCCTAAATATGCCCCTTGCACTTCAACGATGCCTAAGTATTGCTCTTTTTTACATTGTTTTGTCCTGTTTCATGTTAGCCTAAGAGGCTGAGCATCACTGAAGACCTGAAGAGACCGAAAAAGTAAGCCGTGTCCAAAATGGCTTAAGCACACAAAGGCCTCTCAGCGTACCTACAATATCCACATGCATATTCATGAGGCGCCCTCTTCCTTTTGTTGCCTGCCTAGTCAGCAGTCACAAAACACATGGTGAGGGTTGGCAGTGCTTTGCCTAGGTAGAGAGGGGCGGTGGATGGAGGCAATGGCAGGAACCGGGACCTGTGAGGGCTGACTGACGTTTCCATCTGTGGCGAAGGCTGGTAATTATCAGGAAGAGGAGCGCCCGCAGCAGCGCACCATCTGCTAAGGGGGAAACGGCTCAATGAGGTATGATCAGGTTCCACAGCGCCGCCGTGCCATTGCCTGATTCTGACATGAGGGCCTCGCATCTGCTGCAGACGGGCCGCTGCCATGCCACACATATACATCCACGGTCTGGGTGCAAGCATCTGACGGGAGGGAGGAGAGCAGCCAAACGCCCTCTGTGACCCAAAGCTCCATCTCCTTTGTACCTCTCAACACCTACCCAGCCTGTATGCGCCAAACACACTGAAGTTACCACACAGCTGTGAATCTCTAATCTCTAACGCTGTTAGCAAGTTCATTGGTAAAACTAAAGGTATACTTCAACCAAAAATCTAGACAGCTATCTAATCATGTTCACAATGCAGTTTCAGCTGTATGCAAACAAAGAACTCTACTTTTATACATTTGGCAAAGCTTTTACCCAAAACAACTCTCATTCTATTCAAGGTATATGTTATGAACCAAACCCATGCCATTGGGTTTGCTATTGTTAGGAAATCAAGTGAATACAACAAGGTCAGTTAACAGAATAAAAGCCAGTTCTTAACTTTTGAGACGTTCCTCACCAAAAACTACTGAATGGCTTTAGACCCTTTGTCAAAACAGTCTACTTTGCCGCATGGGCTGCTGGGTAATAGTCCACTGTGAAGTCTGCACCAATACAGGTGTAATGGAGGCCAGTTAAGAATTGCTAGCAACTGATTGCTAATGCACGCTAGCGACTGATACAATGGGCTGCAGTCATTTAGCATTTAGCATCATTTGGAGAGTCTACTTCCCATGCTCGTTGACACTGGTTCGAATCCCACTCAGACCGGTGTGAGTAGAATCAGTCACATTGGTGCCGTGACCTGAATGGTAGTGAGGTTTAGGGGGTTAATGAAATGGAAGCCAGCTAGTGAGTGTTTTGCAGGTAAACCTCACAACCCTGGCCTCAAGGTGTGCTCTAGGCACTGACACTCAAGGCTGTAGTCATTAGAGTCCTTGTTAGCGCGATTAGCTGGTTCGAATCACACTCAGAGTGGTGCGACTAGGACTAGTCACATTGTTGCCATGACCTGGATAGAAGTGGGGCTTATAGGGTTAATGTAATGGAAGCCAGCTCGTAAGTGTTTTGCAGGTAAACCTCACTACCCTGCCCTCACAGGGGGCACTAGCAACTGACGTTAGAGGCTGCAGTCATTAGTGACCTTGTTAGCAAGATTAGCTGGTTCAAATCCCACATGGAGTGGTGCAAGTAGGACCAGTTACACAGGCTCAGCCAAAGGGCAAATAGTGGCTGCAACAAGGGCACTTGTGAACACTCTAAAATGACAAATATGACGCCCTGTGGCCTTCTGGACTTCACAAATGCACATAAGCAAAGGTCATGAGTCAACTTGAGTCCACATGGAGCCATTTCTTCCTTAGAAGATTTTTTTTTGGCCTTTATGAAGCTTGACACTGCTATTCACTTCAATTATGTGGAAAATAGCAATCTGGTCGTTTGTTTAGCTAACTCCTTTTGTGTTCAAAAGAAGAAAGTGAAATGAGTTTTAACCCACATGAGGGTGAGTTCATGATGACAGAATTTATGTTTTTTAGTGAAAAAAACTATCCCTTTATAGTCTGATACCTGCAAGGAAATGATTATGGAAAAGCAGAAGATTAGAGGTAAATTTGATGATGTATGTGTGTCCTCCAGCAATACAATGCAGATGTAAGCAAGCGGCTCTATGTCTATTTCATCTGTGGAGCACAGCATTGTGGGGCTCATGGATGCTGGTGATGGAGCTTTACAACGCTTCTCCACCTGGCAGGTGCAAACTCCCCCCTTCTCTGTCTGATTCTGATCGCTGTCCCCACACTGCCTGCAGACACACTAACATCTCCATTAACAATGAGCATGCTGTCCCGGCTTCCTCAGGGGGCCGCAAACCCATGATGAGGATCCATGATGTCCCAATGCTATTATCTACAAAGACAGCTGCATGTGTGCGTAAAACCTAGCATTTTCTATGATTTTTTTTTTTTGTAACTTCCATAACAGTATTTAAATGTTTTCAGTGTTAAAATACAATTGATTTCAGAGAAACTGTAAGTTATTTGTATGTTAATTTCTGTTTTGGTACCATCAATACATTGCTTGTTTGATCACCCAAATGCAGCATCACTGTCGCAACCAATGGTGTAAATTTGGGGGCGGGGTTATCTGTTTGAGGACCAATGGTAGACAGGGGGATTGTTGGTGAATCCTATATCATAAAAATATCTTGACAATTGAATTTAATGACACTGCTGGCACATAAATTAGACAGCATGAAAAATGCATTTTCTCATTACTTTAACCATATTGTACAACATTTCTATGTCTTTCCTGTAGGTTATGCATATCAAAGTTCAGGTTCATGTCACATAATTTTCAAATAATAATTTTCTTAATCTGTATTTTTGTCTCACTTTTCAGCAAAAATATCTAAACATCATTTTAAAAAGTCTTGTTTTAAATATGAAGCAAAATGTAAACCTAAAATTAAATTTATGTGTAAAAGCTGAAAAAAAAAGATTTGCCAGTAGGGTAAGAAAAATAAACTTCAAATATTTTATCATCTTATTAGTTTCTCAAAAAAAATATATATATTTTTTGCAGTACACAAACAAATCAGAGAAATTTAAAAATACTACACCTAAATATGACACTGCATGTTTCTCTGAAAACATGATTCATGTCAAATGCACAGTACTTTTCAAAAGCACGTCTCTCTTTTTTCAGAAATCTTTTTAAAATCCAACTTTTTCTAAACTTACACCATTTGTTTTTTCTCTCTCTCAGGCTGCTACTTCCCTCCGAAATCTCTCAATATTGCAGGAGCTCTTTTCACCTTTGTGGGTCTGTGTTTTCATGCTGCACTTCTGGTCCCATCTGTGGCTGAATAAAAGAGGAGGAAATAACTTAACTCCCTATCACAGGAATTTGTCAGACTGTTTGGACAGATTGGTAGAATACAAAATGCAGTGGGGAGCTCTAATGTGGCAATAAAGCACTCCCCTTTGGTCGTACTTTGCCTCCCCCCGCTGCCACGCACATGTGCACGTCAAAGTCAGACAGGAGAGACATACCGCAAGACAGGAAGCTAACCACCAAATTGACAGGATTTCTGTCCTGGTGCAGCTTTGAATTCGTTTCCCCTCGTTTTTGTCATTGTGAGAAAAGGCAAGTTTTGCTTCTGAATCGTTCTGATCAATGCTGAGAGCTTTTTTTGTGCATGTCTGTACATCAAAGTTGAGAGAGAAAGAGACAAAACACGCAGTGCGGTGAGCAATAACATACTACAGTTGAAAAACTATTTCCACGTGTAACATTATTTCATAATTAACGTCTAAAACATTTGCTTACGAGAAAAAATTGAAAATGTGACTTTTCTCTTTTTGTTGGAGTGGCTTTTTAGATGTTGCCAGCACTTAGGAGAAATTCACGGCAGCATCAACAGCGGCCGTCTCCCCATTCAAAAGCATTAACTCTGTGCCATGTGTCTAACAAACAGAGGCCATTCTACAGCCCTTAATGACAAGGCAGGCGCTCCTCTTGCCTCACTCGCCTCCCTCTCCGCTGTTCAAATTGCTCTCCAAATGAAGTACAGCTGTGCCGACCAGGTGCTGCCATCCCTTTCAGAGAACAGGAAATTATCAAATCCCCAAATTCCTCAAACACAGTAAATGCCGGCTGCGTCTTCGTGTCTGTGGGCTCTTATTTGCAGCGGGTGACGCGCCTCATGTTGCCATGCGTTCACTATGCATAGATTACTGCAGATCTTATTGTGAGTTCTTTTGGTTAAGATTAGGAAGTCTTCCCTTGGAAACCATAGAGCAACCTTTTTCGACATGCCATTGTTTCATTTTTCTTGTTTATCGATCTTGTTAATTAATATTTAGTTCATTATTTGCTCACGCTATTCCCTTTGATTTTTGTGGCTTGTGGTGATAACTGTGAGTGGGTTTCTAATTTAAATGATGTGATTTTGAGCATCACTGTCATTGTAGTCTGCATGTTAAACGTTGATTATCTTTATTCATTATTACATTCTTTATTCTTCAGAGGTTCTTGTTTTAAAACACCGCTCATGGTAGCATCTCCATACTTACACATAGTATTATTTTGAGGGCCCAAAGCAGCAAAAAATGCAGACCAAAGTACATCACCGCATGACCAAATGGCTTCCCGTACAGCTTATAACTAGATAAAACTATATAAAACTAACAATATATATTTGTGTTATTGAGGAAAACTAATACATCTAATATTAAACTTTGACTTTTAGTGCTTATGTGCCAATGATGACCTTAAGGTTGTGACCTCAGGGGTTTACAGACTAGGGTCAGGGGAGCTCTAAGGGGCCACAAGGGGGTGCTAGGGAGTTCACTATCTATCTATCTATCTATCTATCTATCTATCTATCTATCTATCTGTCTGTCTGTCTGTCTGTCTGTCTGTGTTATTTTGTTTGTTTAATGTATTTGATAATATTTTATTCTGCTTTCTAAAGACTTGTCAAAAATCATGAGATTAACTGAGATTAACATAAACATGTTTATATATATATATATACATACATA
>NW_015548251.1:787164-787357 GCF_001515605.1 Sinocyclocheilus anshuiensis
TATCTATCTATCTATCTATCTATCTATCTATCTATCTATCTATCTGTCTGTCTGTCTGTCTGTCTGTCTGTGTTATTTTGTTTGTTTAATGTATTTGATAATATTTTATTCTGCTTTCTAAAGACTTGTCAAAAATCATGAGATTAACTGAGATTAACATAAACATGTTTATATATATATATATACATACATA
>NW_015548251.1:787367-791080 GCF_001515605.1 Sinocyclocheilus anshuiensis
ACATACTCTCAGATATGCTTTCAAATTTATTTTCTAGGTAATAGTTTAATTTGGTTTAGTACACTGTACAATATACAATATAAAATAAATTAATTTAATTTTGGAAACATTTATTTATTTCTTTATTGTTTGTTTGTTTGTTTGTTTGTCTTTATAATATCACACTTAATATTTTTCTCACATAGTATAAATGGGTTTACATGAAAATATATAACTTCCTTTATATATCCACATATAAGCTATCATGTAAGGGTCCTTGGCATCAAAAAAATCTTAAAATCCCTGTTCTAGAACATAGTGTGTCAGATTGTACATTGATTGAATATGAAAAGAAAGTACTTTAGCTGTCAAATCTATACAGTAGCCAATGTGGCACTGAGAATTTTCATACACACTACAGTAGACTAACTATTATAAAGTGTATTTTGATTACTTCACTCAAAAACACATCTGCATATGTTACAGTTTTTTTTTTTTTTTAATCCCATTATCTTATGTTTTACCAGTAGGACCAGCATTTTTAAATGTGTTCTGCACTTTTCACTACACTTGTGCTTGAAATATCGAGAGCAAAGATCACTACCCCTTTTTCATCCATCTGATTTGTAATCTCAGCTGTTCCAAAGGTAGAAAAGTGCATGGCCTTGTGCGCAAAGTACAGCTGTCAGTGTCTCCATTAAAGTCCTTATTCATAATACACAAAGCATTTCCACAGCCCGGCTTCATATGTGTAGCCCCAGCTGGTCTCCCACCCCAGGCAAATCCCATTCAGGCATTGCTCCAGCCAGATGTGCACCATACACCATGGCCTCTAGGTCAGCACATGTTAAAAGTATACAGAGAGACCATCATATGCAATAGAAAAAATTAAAATCAACAATAACAATGAGGTTATTGAAGAAGTGAGTCAAGTGCAGAGATCTTTCAAGATTCTTTCAAGTCTTTAATATACTGATCTGTGTAAAACAGTCAATGACATGAGGCTTTTTTTTGTCAGACTCTAGTAATTTATTTTTTAAATATGTATATATTAATGATGCAATTCATAAATGCAATGGCGCAAATTATGAATATGTTTTTAATTTTTAAATGACAATTGTCAGGGTGACACAACTGTCATGATATCATAGTGAAAAAAAAAACTTATTAAAAGAATGGAATTTTTAAACAATAATTATTTGTAATTTTATAATCTATGATATTTTAATAAATTATATTATAATTTTAAAACTGCGTTGATATATAGTATCTCACAGAAGTGAGTACACCCCTCACATTTTTGTAAATATTTTATTATATCTTTTCATGTGACAACTGAAGAAATGACACTTTGCTACAATGTAAAGTAGTGAGTGTACAGCTTGTATAACAGTGTAAATTTGCTGTCCCCTCAAAATAACTCAACACACAGCCATTAATGTCTAAACCGCTGGCCACAAAAGTGAGTACACCCCTAAGTGAAAATGTCCAAATTGGGCCCAATTAGCCATTTTCTCTGCGATGAATTGGGAGCGCATTACAAACAGCTGCTTCTGCACACCAAAGTCCGCTGGCTGTCTCGGGGCAGAGTTCTATCACAACTTTTTGATTTGCGTGAGGAAGTACTACTTTTTCTGTCAAATATTCAATCCCCACTGGCGCAGCACATGAGTGATTCGAGCTGGATCGCAAGGTTAGCTTATTTGTCGGACATATTTGAACGCCTCGACACGCTTAATACATCATTGCAGGGCAGAGACTGCGATGTGTATTCGGCATTTGAGCAAGTGTCATCGTTCCGGAGAAAGCTGGATCTATGGGCCACTCGTGTGGAGAAAGGATGCGTGGATGCAGCCTACACTGGCTGACTTCATGCAAGAGGCAGGGCCGACAGTGGTTCCTATTCAGCCTTTGGTCGCTGAACACCTAAGGGGTCTGTGTCAGCAATTCACACACTATTTTTCCAACGAGACAATCCAGGATGAGTGGATTCGCAATCCATTCAAGTTCAAGCCAGCAGAAAGTGACGCACTGTCTATACAAGACGAAGAGGCTTTGATTGATCTGACTAGTAATCATGAACTGGAGCAAATGATTACACACTCTTCCATTGGACATTTCTGGCTCTCTGTTCAAAATGAATTTCCTGAACTCACACAAAGAGCACTGAGGAAACTTTTACCATTCGTTTCAACGTATTTGTGCAAATCAGGATTTTCTGCTATGACATTCATCAAGAACAAATATTGTTCACGTCTTCAAGTGGAGGATGACCTTCATCTGTTTCTGACGTCACTGCAACCACGAATTAGTCTTCTCCAGTGGGGGGCGCCATTGGGTAAGTTGTGTCAAAAGGGAGGCCCACTGTCTTAGACTTTGAAAACCCCTGGCGTAGGCTATATGAAGATTGCCAATACCCTGAAACTGAGCTGCAGCACGGTGGCCAAGACCATACAGCGGTTTAACAGGACAGGTTCCACTCAGAACAGGCCTCGCCATGGTCGACCAAAGAAGTTGAGTGCACGTGCTCAGCGTCATAACTCACTTTTGTGGCCAGCGGTTTAGACATTAATGGCTGTGTGTTGAGTTATTTTGAGGGGACAGCAAATTTACACTGTTATACAAGCTGTACACTCACTACTTTACATTGTAGCAAAGTGTCATTTTTTCAGTGTTGTCACATGAAAAGATATAATAAAATATTTACAAAAATGTGAGGGGTGTACTCACTTCTGTGAGATACTGTATATATACAGGACCTAAAACTAACTTTTTGCCACACCTGCCGATGGCCGGTTACATGATAAAATTTACCGGCCAAAATTTTTTTATACCGGCCATGAAACTCTTTTTGCAAAAACAGGCAGTTATTACTACTACAATGACTAAATATTTTTACAATATTTATTATTTGTCCTGCTGGTACATTTTCCCTCAATTGTATTTTTATTTTAATTATAGCCATTCAACATTACAGTACAATTGAAAGCCATTATTTTTAACATTTAATAGGCTCTGAAATATATAACTTTTAATTTAAATGATTTTAAAACAATCTTCACATAAGCTGTATTATATATGCATAAACTATACATATGAATCTTTATTCAAGCTATAAAAGTTAATCAGCGACTAGAACAGTCCAATTAGACCTCACAATGATATCCTCATAACATTTTCCTAATGTGGCTGAGAGAATTTTCTTCATCTATTATTGTGGAACATTGTGCTAATATTTTATTGTGAACATTGTATAATCTGTTTTCTCAACAACAAATTTTCATCCATCTATCTACCTGATTTTATATTGTGGCTTCTATTTAGGTTTTGCATAAATAAATAAACAAACAAACAGCATATGTCAATTATGTACATTTACTATTTTAGTGAGATGGCAAAGTGTAGGAAAAATTACAGGGCTCAAACAACTGCTATTAGCTGAAAACATTAATAAATATCAGTTGACACTGAACATGATATGGAATTAATGAAGACCAAGTTCAAGTGAAATATCTTCACAATGTCTTTATGTCCATCTTTATGTTTCTCATTGCTGATGATGAGGTGGTAGGATGTGACAGCTTCTGAAACACAGTTGAGTTTAGAGCTATAATGTGTGCAGTTATTTATGTAAAACAATTAGAAAAAATGGACAGTATGTGAGCCCTTTATAATGTTAAAAGAAAAGGAGATCTAAGGTCAAGGGATAACTTTAATGTTATTTATGACTGGGT
>NW_015548251.1:791811-811962 GCF_001515605.1 Sinocyclocheilus anshuiensis
TTCTCCTAATGTGGCTGTGAGAATGTTCTTTCTTTGTTATCTTGAAACATTGTGCCAGTGTTTTATTGAAAACATTATATAAACTGTTACCTCAAAAAACATCCTCAAAACATCTTCAAAATGTTGCAGATGAAGTGTTCTAGCTTTGTTAACATGTCACATTACAAGAACGTTTTATAAAAACATTACACCATCTCAGGCCTCAGTGATGTTCCTATAACGTTCTCCTAATGTGACTGAGAGAATGTTCTTCCTTTGTTATCTTGAAACATTGTAACAATGTTTTATTGACAACATTATATAATCTGTTACCTCACCAACATCCTCAAAATGTTGCAGGTCAAATCTTCTAGCTTTGTTAACATGTCACATTACAAGAACGTTTTATAAAAACATTACACCATCTCAGGCCTCAGTGATGTTCCTATAACGTTCTCCTAATGTGACTGAGAGAATGTTCTTCCTTTGTTATCTTGAAACATTGTAACAATGTTTTATTGACAACATTATATAATCTGTTACCTCACCAACATCCTCAAAATGTTGCAGGTCAAATCTTCTAGCTTTGTTAACATGTCACATTACAAGAACGTTTTATAAAAACATTACACCATCTCAGGCCTCAGTGATGTTCCTATAACGTTCTCCTAATGTGACTGAGAGAATGTTCTTCCTTTGTTATCTTGAAACATTGTAACAATGTTTTATTGACAACATTATATAATCTGTTACCTCACCAACATCCTCAAAATGTTGCAGGTCAAATCTTCTAGCTTTGTTAACATGTCACATTACAAGAACGTTTTATAAAAACATTACACCATCTCAGGCCTCAGTGATGTTCCTATAACGTTCTCCTAATGTGACTGAGAGAATGTTCTTCCTTTGTTATCTTGAAACATTGTAACAATGTTTTATTGACAACATTATATAATCTGTTACCTCACCAACATCCTCAAAATGTTGCAGGTCAAATCTTCTAGCTTTGTTAACATGTCACATTACAAGAACGTTTTATAAAAACATTACACCATCTCAGGCCTCAGTGATGTTCCTATAACGTTCTCCTAATGTGACTGAGAGAATGTTCTTCCTTTGTTATCTTGAAACATTGTAACAATGTTTTATTGACAACATTATATAATCTGTTACCTCACCAACATCCTCAAAATGTTGCAGGTCAAATCTTCTAGCTTTGTTAACATGTCACATTACAAGAACGTTTTATAAAAACATTACACCATCTCAGGCCTCAGTGATGTTCCTATAACGTTCTCCTAATGTGACTGAGAGAATGTTCTTCCTTTGTTATCTTGAAACATTGTAACAATGTTTTATTGACAACATTATATAATCTGTTACCTCACCAACATCCTCAAAATGTTGCAGGTCAAATCTTCTAGCTTTGTTAACATGTCACATTACAAGAACGTTTTATAAAAACATTACACCATCTCAGGCCTCAGTGATGTTCCTATAACGTTCTCCTAATGTGACTGAGAGAATGTTCTTCCTTTGTTATCTTGAAACATTGTAACAATGTTTTATTGACAACATTATATAATCTGTTACCTCACCAACATCCTCAAAATGTTGCAGGTCAAATCTTCTAGCTTTGTTAACATGTCACATTACAAGAACGTTTTATAAAAACATTACACCATCTCAGGCCTCAGTGATGTTCCTATAACGTTCTCCTAATGTGACTGAGAGAATGTTCTTCCTTTGTTATCTTGAAACATTGTAACAATGTTTTATTGACAACATTATATAATCTGTTACCTCACCAACATCCTCAAAATGTTGCAGGTCAAATCTTCTAGCTTTGTTAACATGTCACATTACAAGAACGTTTTATAAAAACATTACACCATCTCAGGCCTCAGTGATGTTCCTATAACGTTCTCCTAATGTGACTGAGAGAATGTTCTTCCTTTGTTATCTTGAAACATTGTAACAATGTTTTATTGACAACATTATATAATCTGTTACCTCACCAACATCCTCAAAATGTTGCAGGTCAAATCTTCTAGCTTTGTTAACATGTCACATTACAAGAACGTTTTATAAAAACATTACACCATCTCAGGCCTCAGTGATGTTCCTATAACGTTCTCCTAATGTGACTGAGAGAATGTTCTTCCTTTGTTATCTTGAAACATTGTAACAATGTTTTATTGACAACATTATATAATCTGTTACCTCACCAACATCCTCAAAATGTTGCAGGTCAAATGTTCTAGCTTTGTTTACACAACGTTTTAGGAACATTATCTGAAATGAACAACATTCTTAAAACATTTTTTGAAGATTACATTCAAATGTTTTCTCTAAAACATCAACCAAACCTGTACGGAATGTTAGCCAAAGTTATGAGAACATTCCTCGTGTGGCTTTCTCTTTTACCACCTGCATTATTATGGTGGTTGTCAGTATGTTAAAGGTACAAAACAGATTTTAATAGCAGTGTGCATTGTTGAATTTACTGATTTACATTCAAATTTTCTTGTTTGTAAATTACAGTTTTATACTGTAAAATTTACAGTTTATGGCCGTAAATGTGTTTACAGTTTTTCTGTATTTTTTACAAAATTATTCTGGCAACCACAGCTGCCAACATTTTTTTACTTCATTGCATTGTTATAATTCGTAAAACTTGTACCCGCCAACTGGCGACTGACACTGTTACATATATATATATATATATAATGTCTGGCAAGTCGTGGTGCGACCAACATGCAAAAACAAGCTTAAATAATATATATGAATAATGCAGTTTCATACATATAATGCAAATACACCTCTTCTATGTTTTTTGTGTAGATTAAAAATGTCATTTAAATGGTGTGTGACATAGCTGTCCTGACATTGTAGTGAAGAAAAAAAAAAAACTCATTAAAATAATGGACTTCTTGAGGGGAAAAAAAAGAGAGACTTAAGCATTGTTTGGCATAATAAATTATTATTATTTATTAGGGAAAATTATAATATTTTAATAATTTTTATCTTATTAAATTTTATAATTTTGATACTGCATATTAATATTTGAAAAAGAAATGTCTGACAAGTAATGTGATGCGACCAGTATGCTGAAATAAGCATAAAAAAGGAAATTATATCAGACTTGACCCCTGAAGACACTCAAGGTGTTTCAAGGTCACTGAGTCTAAAAAATATAATTTTAACCTTTTTATGACATACCAAGTTTGAAAAAAATAAATAAATAAAATAAAATAAATACTTTTTCGGAAAATAAATGTAAAATTTTTAATGCTTTTATGCAAACATTCAAATATAACTATACAGGTTTTTAAAAACAATATGAAACCAACAGAGTACATTTCTACATGTGTTTTGTGCAGTATATATATATCCTTGTTTACCATGGACAGTGTCTTGTCTCTCACCCGAAAGCATATCTTGCGTTTCCTCCACACTAAGCACTGAGATTGTGCACGTTTTCTCCTCATGTTTTCTTCTTTGGCATTTATATGCCTCTCTGGCACTCATGCCAGGGTCAGGTAGTCCAGGTGGATGCCCGACTGATCAAGCCTTTTAACAGCCAGGCTTACTGGGATCACAAGATGCGCCCATGCTGGCTTTTATGTCCCCTTGTGCAGTTGAGGACGACCTGAATTGGAGATGAGCAAACCCCTGCTGAAACCAGATAACCTCAGATAGGCAGTCTCATTCGAAGACTTGGCCTGCGCTGTGCCTCTGAAAAAGAACACAAACTCTTTGAAATGCAGAGCTCCATAAAGAATTGAGAAGTAGGAGAAGAATCAAAGGATTGCGATTGGAAAGCATAGAGCGAAAGTGATTCCTGAATTAAAGATGAGGAGGAAATGTGTCAGGTTCTAAATGCCAGATGAGAAAGAGGAAATCAATATGATTTCACACAAACATAGACCATAATTCCTCTGGATGTAATATTAGATTTATGAGCGAGAGTGTATGATGCACGTAGAATCTGATATGGAGAATCTCGCATTCAAATTCGTTCAGCTGGTACACGAGTAATCAAACTTTCAGAAATGCATCTTGCTTATCGGAAGTCTGTCTCTCTTCTCTTTCATCCCAGCCAGAAGAGGACAGACAATGGCAGCAGTCCTTGTGAGATAAATAAAGGGGGGGAATATTGTAATGTGGTGCCGACAAAGCGTTCTGGTGATGGTGGCAGCTGATGGCTATTATGTCCAGGTGGCCAGGGTTGCGCCAGGGCTCACAGAAAGCCTCCCAGCTGCTGGGATTCTTCGAATGTCAATTAGGGGAAAAGGGAATGTGTGTTTGCAGGTTTCACAAGGACACACGGCACTCCATGTGTCACATTTGGCAAAAATGCACAAAATCGCCATTGTCCCCTAACTATAGAAGTAACATAGGTGCAGCTTTCATAAGCAGGTGTCAGTTATTGGTTGGTCATGCTGAGAAGATGTGCTGCAGCTCTCTCGCGCCATCTTTGGATTCTTTGCAGGGTGGAATTGAAAAAAAAATAAACTACAAAAACAAAAAGTCCAATTCAGTTGCCAGACCTGGTGGAAGTTGCAGAATGGCTAACGTCACTACAACACTTCTAAGTTCATCAAGGTCCTTATGAGCATGTGTCAGTTTCTATGTCATACCAAAACACTTGAATTTACCTGTACATTGCTGAGTTGGACAATTCAATCATAACTGGCCCTTCACTAAGCACCGCACTCCAAATTTCCATGAATAGCGTTGTAAAAATTGGAGAGTATTCTTAATGGGGCTTAAATTAAACGTGACATTGCAAAGAATTTTATTTTTACCCACTGTTATTCTTTAACAAAATAATTATACGCAGAAACGTGATTAAAAAACTACAAAGACTGTAAATCAGTCAAACGAAAAGTGAGTAGCCTCATTTTAAAGCAATTATAAGTGTTAATCATGTAAAATAGCTGTTCCTAGCATTTCTACAACACCTAATTCATTACATAAATTAAACATTTTTGCATAATTTCTATAAAATTTAGCTTACCAAATACAAATCCTCCACGGAATTACATTAGAAAAGAGCAAAAGGTATTGAGATGAGAAAATGGTGAAACGGCAACAGTTGTGAAAGTAGGATTAGTCTTGACTGTGTTTAAGGCTGAGCTTAGTGAAGGCTCAATTAGGCTACTGTTCTAAAGATGACCAATATTACCTTTGATGATAAAAACAAGAGGTCAATCCAGTGTTTCTTGCAGAATTCAGTTCATGATGCAGCAATGGAACAGTATTCATTTGTCCAATTCAAATTAATCACTTGTGTCTTTGAGCGATTCACTTAGTGATATCTAAGATACAAGATATAAGATACAAAATTGCAATTGTAACAAAATCACAATTGTGATATATAAAGTTGTGGTTATGAGAAAACAAAGTCTAAATTGTGAGATACAAAGTCACAATTATGAGAAACAAAGTCGCAATTGACCATTCAACAGATGACTGACAGCCCAAATAGCCAATCAAATTGCTGTGCTGAGAAGCCTTGTTGCTGTCAGTCAAGCTTTAAAGCTTACTGAACATTTGGGCACATAGAAACCTCCTTTTGTTTGACAAATTTCTTTAAGACTTGTTGGTCTTTATGACACTGACCTTCATTTATTATAAACTTCCTTGATTTTTTCTTTATTAAATAAAAAGAATAAATGTTCCCACAGATAGGCGCTAACAAACCTGGCTGTACAAACTTTGGGAAACCAAGCCATGAACTAAGTTTAATGTGAAAGAATGTGAGTGTTTGTGAACCAATCTCCTCTGGACACACTGCGTTTGTTAATGTATGCGGATCAAATTTATTTTCTTTCTTTATTGCACTGTAGATTCAAGCACAGGAAATGGTGGGAAAATTGCACTGAATCCTGGTTGCATTCTTACAGCATAGTTCCCAAAATACCATACAAGGCAAGTCATCCTTGGATATCTGGTAAAGGTCGAAGTATGCATGGATGTTAGCCGTTACCCTGCTATGCCTGCCATTTTAATAGCATGTGCTGGGGTCAGAGGGCAGTAAGCGGGATTCAGTTTTCATACCCCGTATCGCACAGCCGGGTCTGTCCGTGTCTGTACACGAGCTGCTCTTTGCATTCAGCCATGACAGGCCTGGTGTAATTGGCTCAGGGAGGTGAATCCATAATTGTGTGAGTGGCACGTTCCTCGCTACATTTTGACATCAAAGGTGAGGGAGAGGGTGCGTGTCACAAGTTGCCATAAGGAGTAACCTTGTTAGAGGCCACAGCCACACTGGCGAGGTGTTTCTATTTTTGCCTTCAAATTGCGTAGCACTATAAAACAAGAATATTTTGAGGACTTCTGGCTGCATCTGTTAAATTTGTTGTATGAAAACACAAGCTGTTGACACAGGCATCGAGCGGGTAGTTTCGCATATAGTAAAGCCCACACAGAGAGTGTATAGTTCCATATGGCGAAGCTGGACTTGTCTTTCTCCTGGCCGAGACATTTGAAAAGAAACGCCTCATTCTTCGGGAATTCAGTCTCCACTGCAACACACAGATGGTTATTATGGACCTCCACATAAATTGATTATGTTGGAAATTAACTGTTGCTGTCAAAGGCAGCCGCCAAACCTGTCCCAGTGTGTCCCTCTGCCCGCTGATGCATAGGATCCAGCTGATGAACCAGATGTTGCATCAAGCTCTTCATTTTAAGGTCAACGCAGACGTGCTATGGCGGTCCTTACTCCTCATCTTGTTTGTTTGGTAGGCTTGTTAGCTTTATGTATTTGTCAGAGGCGGGTAACGTTTCAATGCAAAAGTGTCAAGATTGAAGAGCCATCTGATGTCTATTCTAGCAGATGTGAAACTATGGTGCATATTAGAGTATGCAAACACAACATCCTATCACTGTCAACCTAACAGTTGTCATGCCTACACATTTGAAATGCACTTATGCCATGTGAAATCCAGAGCAAATAGTCAGAAGCTTTTTTTTTAATAGGGTCATGAAATGCATTTGTGAAATTATTGTAGAATTTTTCCTGAGGTGCGCTTATAATCCTGGTATGGTGTTGTCATCAAAAACAGTCATAATTTAGATATAAATGGTCATTTTCAACCCTGAATTTAGTCCTCTGATTTGCTGTGGAACATCAATGTAAATGCCCAATACTATGATTGGCTACTACTACTATGATCATCTTTGCATATGAAATGAGCATAACATGCTGAACTCTCTAGAAAACTTTTACTGCATTTTTACTATAACAGTCGACAAGATTAACTAATTTGTGTTAATAGCATTATATTTAGATCTACGCCCGTAGCATCACATGGTTGCAGCGCTGCACTGTAGCCAAACACAGTCATGTCAACTGAGCACAAGATGTAACACAATTTCTGCAACCTCACGAATACTTTCATCATAACTAATCGTGACGTCAGTTGGTTTTGAGTTTTGAAACTTGCAGTATGTTGGGAATGGTCCGCAAGCCGGGACTCGGACTCAGGACACCCGAAGCACAAGTGCTATATGTCAGCACCGCTGCCCACAAAGCTATTAGCACCGACTAAACTTGCAGTATGTTTTTATCAGGGCTGTGGACTCGAGTCACTTGACTCGAGACTTGACTCGGACTCGAGTCCCAAATTTGATGACTTGCGACTCGACTCGTTTGATCGCCGCCCAGCAGACACACGGAGCGGGCATGAGAAACGAGAGGCGCGGCCGCAATCACTTCACTGGTGCTCGCCTCATCATCACCGTGACCGCTGCTGTTAAACGCTAAACATATTCCTCACTTCATCTGTTTGTCCGACACCGAGGTGCAACATGAGTGAAGGATCCGCATCCCGCCACGACCCTCGCACTCTGCCAACTTGATGTGCTTTCATTTGAATTTTTATTTGTAGTAAACAACTCTCTGAGACCTGTTTTTGTCAGATCTCCACTGTTTTTGTTCGATCAGGCCAAATAATGTCTCATTGGCTTAGATATAACACCTAGAAGCATGTAGCTATTCTTATGCACACATGCAGAGGCGGACAAAGTACTCAACTCTATTACTTGAGTGAAAGTACAGATACTGCTGGTCAAATATTACTCGCTTTAAAACCCAGCAACACAACTGTAGCTGTACAACTTTACAACAGCAATACTTTAACAAAAACTCAAGACCTATTTGATATCAAAACAATTTTTTTTTAAATGCTGTCTAATCGCTCTCATGGTACTTTGATGTCACACACAGAACAGTCTATGCAGTGCTGCATCAAGTCCAACACCTATTGTGTTTTATTAGGAGATGCACAACAGTTCTTCTGTGGCTTTATAGGTATTTTTGTGTATTCCCTGTGTTATTTATGTTATTACTGCGTTATTCCTGTATTATTACTGCGTTATTACTGTGTTATTACTGAGTATTTCCTGTGTTATTCCTGTTATTTCTGCTATTACTGAGTTATTACTGTGGTATTTCTGTTATTACTGTGTTATTACTGTATTAGTTATTACTGTGTTATCACTGTGTTATTCCTGAGTTATTTCTGCTATTACTGTGTTATTCCTGTGTTAGTTCTGTTGTCACTGATTTATTCCTTTGTTATTTCTGTGTTATTACTGTGTTATTAATGTGTTAATTCTGTGTTATTCCTGTGTTATAACTGTTATTACTGAATTATCCCTGTGTTATTAATGTGTTATTCCTGTGTTATTACTGCGTTATTACTGTATTATTACTGAGTTATTCCTGTGTTATTACTGCGTTATTACTGTATTATTACTGAGTTATTCCTGTGTTATTACTGCGTTATTACTGTATTATTACTGAGTTATTCCTGTGTTATTACTGCGTTATTACTGTATTATTACTGAGTTATTCCTGTGTTATTACTGCGTTATTACTGTATTATTACTGAGTTATTCCTGTGTTATTACTGCGTTATTACTGTATTATTACTGAGTTATTCCTGTGTTATTACTGCGTTATTACTGTATTATTACTGAGTTATTCCTGTGTTATTACTGCGTTATTACTGTATTATTACTGAGTTATTCCTGTGTTATTACTGCGTTATTACTGTATTATTACTGAGTTATTCCTGTGTTATTACTGCGTTATTACTGTATTATTACTGAGTTATTCCTGTGTTATTACTGCGTTATTACTGTATTATTACTGAGTTATTCCTGTGTTATTACTGCGTTATTACTGTATTATTACTGAGTTATTCCTGTGTTATTACTGCGTTATTACTGTATTATTACTGAGTTATTCCTGTGTTATTACTGCGTTATTACTGTATTATTACTGAGTTATTCCTGTGTTATTACTGCGTTATTACTGTATTATTACTGAGTTATTCCTGTGTTATTACTGCGTTATTACTGTATTATTACTGAGTTATTCCTGTGTTATTACTGCGTTATTACTGTATTATTACTGAGTTATTCCTGTGTTATTACTGCGTTATTACTGTATTATTACTGAGTTATTCCTGTGTTATTACTGCGTTATTACTGTATTATTACTGAGTTATTCCTGTGTTATTACTGCGTTATTACTGTATTATTACTGAGTTATTCCTGTGTTATTACTGCGTTATTACTGTATTATTACTGAGTTATTCCTGTGTTATTACTGCGTTATTACTGTATTATTACTGAGTTATTCCTGTGTTATTACTGCGTTATTACTGTATTATTACTGAGTTATTCCTGTGTTATTACTGCGTTATTACTGTATTATTACTGAGTTATTCCTGTGTTATTACTGCGTTATTACTGTATTATTACTGAGTTATTCCTGTGTTATTACTGCGTTATTACTGTATTATTACTGAGTTATTCCTGTGTTATTACTGCGTTATTACTGTATTATTACTGAGTTATTCCTGTGTTATTACTGCGTTATTACTGTATTATTACTGAGTTATTCCTGTGTTATTACTGCGTTATTACTGTATTATTACTGAGTTATTCCTGTGTTATTACTGTGTTATTACTGAGTTAATCCTGTGTTATTGCTGTGTTATTCCTGTATTATTACTGTGTTATTACTTAATTATTGCTGTGTTATTACGGTGTTATTAATGTGTTATTACTTTTGTTATTTCTGTGTTATTACTGTGTTATTACTGTGTTATTCCTGTGTTATTTCTTTGTTATTACTGTGGTGTTATTCCTGTTTTATTACTGAATTATTACTGTTATTACTGAGTTAATCCTGTGTTATTGCTGTGTTATTCCTGTATTATTACTGTGTTATTACTGAATTATTGCTGTGTTATTACAGTGTTATTCCTTTGTTATATCTGTGTTATTATTGTGTTATTCCTGTGATATTCCTGAGTAATATCTGTTATTTCCATGTTATTCCTGTGTTATTTCTGTGTTATTACTGTGTTATTACTGAGTTAATACTGTGTTATTCCTGTGTTATTACTGTTATTACTGAGTTATTCCTGTTATTACTGTGTTATTCCTGTGATTATTACTGTGTTATTACTCTGTTATTTCTGTGTTATTACTGTGTTATTACTGAGTTAATACTGTGTTATTCCTGTGTTATTACTGTTATTACTGAGTTATTCCTGTTATTACTGTGTTATTCCTGTGATTATTACTGTGTTATTACTCTGTTATTTCTGTGTTATTACTGCGTTATTACTGTGTTATTACTGAGTTAATACTGTGTTATTCCTGTGTTATTACTGTGTTATTACTGAATTATCCCTGTGTTATTAATGTGTTATTCCTGTGTTATTACTGTTATTACTGAGTTAATCCTGTGTTATTCCTGTGTTATTACTTTGTTATTTCTGTGTTATTAATGTGTTATTCCTGTTTTATTATGGTGTTATTTATGTGTTAATGGTATTCCTGTGTGATTTCTGTGCTATTACTGTGTTATTCCTGAGTTATTTCTGTTAGTCCTGTGTTATTTCTTTGTTATTCCTGTGTTATTACTGTGTATTTCCTGTGTTATTTCTGCTATTACTGAGTTATTCCTGTGTTATTTCTGTGTTATTACTGTGTTAATCCTGTGTTATTACTGTGTGAGTCCTGTGTGATTTCTGTGCTATTACTGTGTTATTCCTGTGTTATTTCTGTGTTATTAATTAGTTATTCCTGAGTTATTATTGTGTTATTCCTGAATTATTTCTGTTATTACTGTGTTATTCCTGTGTTATTTCTGTGTTATTAATGTGTTAATTCTGTTATTACTGAGTTATTCCTGTGTTTTAACTGTGTTATTTCTTTGTTATTACTGTGTTATTACTTTATCATTACTGAGTTATTCCTGTGTTATTTCTGTGTTATTACTGTGTTATTACTGTGTTATTACTGTGTTATTACTGAGTTATTCCTGTGTTATTACTGTGTTAATCCTGTGTTAATAATGCGTTATTACTGAATTATTACTGTGTTATTACTGTGTTATTACTGTGTTATTACTGTGTTTTTCCTGTGTTATTACTGTGTGAGTCCTGTGTGATTTCTGTGCTATTACTGTGTTATTCCTGAGTTATTTCTGTTAGTCCTGTGTTATTTCTTTGTTATTCCTGTGTTATTACTGAATTATTTCTGTGTTATTACGGTGTTATTAATGTGTTATTACCGTGTTATTCCTGTGTTATTTCTGTGTTATTAATGTGTTAATTCTGTTATTACTGAGTTATTCCTGTGTTTTAACTGTGTTATTTCTTTGTTATTACTGTGTTATTACTTTATCATTACTGAGTTATTCCTGTGTTATTTCTGTGTTATTACTGTGTTCATCCTGTTTTATTAATGTGTTATTCCTGAGTTATTTCTGTTATTCCTGTGTTATTACTGCGTTATTACTCTGTTATTACTGTGTTGATCACTGTGTTATTACTGTGTTATTAATGTGTTATTCCTGTTTTATTACTGTGTTATTTCTGTTATTCCTGTGTTATTACTGCTTTATTCCTGTTTTATTTCTGTGTTATTACTGTGTTATTCCTATTTTATTACTGAGTTATTACTGTGTTATTCCTGTGTGTTACAAACCATTTTAAGTCTAGGGGAAATAAGGGGTGCAACATCAAAAACACGGGACGTGTACTGGAAAACGATCACACGCAAAACATTCTGAATTCGGCAAAGTGTCTTTTTATTACAGTGACAAAAGTTAGCCCAGGATATTATTTACATAAATTTACAAATTATATACACTTTATAACCAAGCAAAAAGTTCACAAAATAAACAGGGTAAAAGAGAGAAGAACGAGACCGTGCCAAATCAAAGAAAGAAACAAAACATAACTAATCTTACTAAGAACAAAAACAAAACTTCTAAGGGGTAACTACCGTAGAAAAGTTTTTACAAAAACTACGGTAGTATCCTGCCATACCCGCCTAGAAGTAGGCACAGGAAAATCTGCAATAGCAGCGACTTTAGCTTCTACAGGCTTTACCTGGCCTTCTCCCACTTCTTTTCCTAGGTAGGTTGCACTTGCCTTACCAAAGACACATTTAGATAAATTGAGAGTTAACGAAGCTTTCTCCAAACGTTCAAATACTGTGCAAAGGAGTTTCAGATGTTCTGTCCACTCGGTTCAATACAGTACAAGATCATCCAAGTAAGCATTACAATTAGGAACCCCAGCCAACACGGTTTGGATTAATCTTTGAAAGCTGGCAGGTGCATTTCGTAACCCGAATGCCATCACGTGATATTGCATAAAACAGTCCGGCGTTACAAAAGCAGAGATGTCAGAGGCGCGAGAAGTTAAAGGGACCTGCCAATACCCTTTCAATAAATCCAACTTGCTGACAAACTTGGCGGATCCTAAATTGTCAATGCAGTCTTCCATTCTGGGTAATGGATAACAGTCTGGTACAGTGACTGCATTTACACGACGGTAGTCGGTGCAAAAACAAAACGAACCATCTGGCTTGTGCACCAAAAGGCAAGGAGAACTCCAAGGGCTACTACTATGTTTAGCCAACCCATTCTTCAACAAATATTCCGTTTCCTGCTTCATAATGGTTCTCTTAGCAGCATTAACCCGGTATGCATGTTGCTTAATAGGGGATGCACCATCAACATTAATATCGTGTTGCAACACAGTAGTTTGCGACGGAACATCAAAAGGGGAGGGAAAAACAAACACCGTACCAAAAATGCATCATAATTTTAACATGGGACGTAACACTGTGTTATGCCTGTGTTATTCCTTTGTATTACTCTGTTATTCCTGTGTTATGCCTGTGTTATTACTGTGTTATTCCTGTGTTATTAATGTGTTATTCCTGTGTTATTACTGTGTATTTCCTGTTTTATTTCTGTTAATACTGTGTTATTACTGTGTATTTCCTGTTTTATTTCTGTTATTACTCTGTTATTCCTGTTATTTCTGCTATTACTGAGTTAGTCCTGTGTTAATTCTGTTATTACTGTGTTATTACTGTGTTAATCCTGTGTTATTACTGTGTTAGTCCTGTGTGATTTCTGTGTTATACCTGTGTTATTCCTGAATTATTTCTGTTATTCCTGTGTTATTTCTTTGTTATTACTGTTATTACTGTGTTATTAATGTGTTATTCCTGTGTTATTACTGTTATTACTGTGTTATTAATGTGTTATTCCTGTGTTATTACTGTTATTACTGTGTTATTTCTTTGTTATTACTGTTATTACTGTGTTAGTCCTGTGTGATTTCTGAGTTATTACTGTGTTATTACTGAGTTATTCCTGTGTTATTAATGTGTTATTCCTGTGTTATTACTGAATTATGTTATTACTTCATTATTACTGTATTATTACTGAATTATTCCTGTGTTATTTCTGTTATTAATGTGTAATTCCTCTGTTATTAATGTGTTATTCCTGTGTTATTACTCCGTTATTACTGTGTTATTACTGAGTTAATCCTGTGTTACTGTGTTATTCCTGTTATTTCTGTGTTATTACTGTGTTATTACTGAGTTATTTCTGTGTTATTCCTGTGTTATTACGGAATTATTTCTGTTATTCCTTTGTTATTTCTGTGGTATTAAGGTGTTATTAATGTGTTATTACTTCGTTATTCCTGTGTTATTACTGTGTTATTCCTGCATTATTTCTGTTATTACTGTGTTATTACTGTGTTATTCCTGTGTTATTACTGAGTTATTAATGTGTTATTCCTGTGTTATTACTTTGTTATTACTGCGTTATTCCTGTGTTATTTCTTTGTTATTACTGTGTTATTACTGAGTTAATCCTGTGTTATTCATGTGTATTCCTGTGTTATTACTGTGTTATTCCTGTGTTATTACTGAACTATTGCTGTGTTATTACTGTGTTATTCCTTTGTTATATCTGTGTTATTACTGTGCTATTAACGTGTAATTCATGCAAAGTATGTTGCAGCTGTTATTTCTATGAAATTATGTTGTCTTTGCTATTCTGTTACTAATAAAATAGTTTTTTTCACTGTTTATCCTATTTTGGCACAATCCCTAAACTGAACTTGAGTAGTTTTACTAAGGGCACCCATCTCACATGAAATTGAACTATGTCAAACATATTCTACCTGCCTTCCTGATATAAATTACTATGAATTTGATATGGTAATTAATACTGAGACACTAATTTGGGCAAAAAGCACTAATGACTTGTTTAAGACTTGAATCTTACAGCTGAGGACTTGCAACTCGACTTGGACTTGCCTGTCTTGACTCGGGACTTGACTTGGGACTTGTCTGTCTTGACTTGGGACTTGACTCGAGACTTGAATGCAAAGACTCGAGACTTACTTGTGACTTGCAAAACAATGACTTGGTCCCACCTCTGGTTTTTATTGTAGAGTAACCTCCTTTATGTGTAAATATCAAGAACATTATGATTCTCAATTTTATGACCTCTTTTAAGTTGGGTTAGCATGCTGTTTTGATACTGGTCTAGCTTGTCAACCAGCTATCTAGCCTATATTTACCAGCAAACAATTCTGGTCAATCAGCATAATCTTAGTGCTAAAATTACATGACCAAGTATCTCTTGCTAATTAAGCTACTCAAGAAATTGGCTGAGGACATTCGCATACTAGCGTCTCATGCTAGGAAACAGCATCCAGCACATCCTAATGATTAGCAGTGCTAGTCTTTTAACAGAAAGAAGGCAATATTTAGCCAATATTGACCACTCAAAGAAACAATAAGCAATGTTAATAGCATCACAGTGTATGACTTATCAATGGCCTTCTTACATTAAAGCCCAAAATATTCTTTGGTGTCCGTGTACTGTCCACATGACATAATTTTCATCATCAGGAGTGTCCATGTATCTCTGTGCAAGCCTGAGGTGAATTTTGAGATAGAACGAGTCCATTATGTGGTACTGCGTATGTGTCGAACTCATCTATCTGCACTCATACGCGGCTGAGTATACATTAAAAGCTGTGCAGACATGATTGTGTGCGAGACAGAGCAAACCACGGAAAAAGAAGTACACCTGGGCCTTAAGCTGAAACAGGAGAAAGCATTTTAAGATCGAAAAAATTACACAGAGCAGCTTTAAAATGCGAGCTCTTTGCAGTTCACCCATCTATTTATAACTCAGTGGAGGAAAATACCTTTAAAACTCTTGAGTCTGTCATGAAAAGAAAACCTTTCTTGACAGTGTTTCTCTTCCTCACACCTAAAATATCACAGCAAAACAGCCATCTGCAGAACGCATTTCAGCCTTTTAGTGAGCATGCCTTTATCTCTGATTGGGTAGTGCAGGCTACACTTGCCACGTCTGGCAAAAGATGGAGTTCGGGCGCATGAATATGGATGCTGTCAGGTGTAAAAGAGTGGGGCTCTGTGATGCAGTGCTGTCTGTGACACATCCTCTGCTCAGCTCCCTGCTCCAATCACACCCCAGATGTACGAGGACTGCTGCTGCTGTCACTCAATCTGCGGCCCATGGTGTCTGCCAGGAGCAGGAACCTCGGTCCATACCACCCAGCTCTGACAGAATAAGGCACAAAAGAGCCGTCCTCAGTTTGGGTTTCCAAGAGCTGCAGGGGTCCCCTTTTAAATGAATTAGTGGAGGATGTTGATAAAATTAAGCTTCAGTCAATATGAAAAAAAGCATTCAGTGTTTGAGGATACAATATAAGTTATTGCTGTAGTTTGTGGATAGAAAATAACTAGGCAAAAATGCATTAGCATTATCTCAAAAGCTTCATATGTATTAATAATGTACATATGAATAAAGTATAGAATTTTATGTAAAAAAGTTTTTTTTTATGTAAAAAAGTAAAGAAAATGGTAAGGTAGAAGGTAATTGCAACTTTATTTATCATAATTGCCTTTTTGTTTCTCATAATTGCAACTTTATAACTAATCTAATTCAAACCTATAATTATGACCTTATATCTGGCAAAGTGATTTTAAATCTCACAATATGATTGTATCCCATAATTGCGACTTTATTTAATCACATTTCCAATTTTACATGACTTTGCTTCCTTGTTAACCATGACATTGTATCTCATAATTGTAACTTTGTTTAATCACATTTGTGATTTTGTATCTCTCAACTGTGATTTTATATTCCACAATGGGACTTAGTTTCTTGTAATTATGACTTTATATCTCAAAATTGAGACAGTTTTTTTATAATCACAACTTTATATATCACAATTGTGACTTTGACAAAGTTCTTGCAGTTGCGAAAAACAAAGTCACAAATCTAAGACATTAAGCCATAATGTGATATATAAAGTCACATTGTAAAATATAAAGTTGCAAGATGTAAAATCCCAATTGTGACATAGTTTTTTCAATTGGAAGAAAAAACAGTTGCAATATTATATCTCACAACTGCGATTTCATATCTCACAACTGCGATTTCATATCTCACACTGTGACTACATCTTGCAGCTGTGAATTTGTTGCTCATAACTGTGACTCTTCCAATGTGACTTTATTTCTTATTTTAAACTTTATTTCACAACAAATTAATTAATTTTTACCCTGAGGTGGACATGGGCTTCAATACCAACAGTCACCAAGACATATATTAAATGTACACTTTTCTTATATTGCCAACCCATTAACATCCAAACAACCCTGCTGTGACTCTTGCAACAAAAACTATTTATGAAATTTTCAAGTTTTTTTCAATTTTGTGCACAGAGACCTCAAAAGATGGCCTTCTGCTTTGTGCACAAGTAAAAAAAAATCACTCTACATCTGCAAAAGTCACTTTATCATCACATTTATTATTTAGTCTTATGAAAATTTCTCTATTTGCAGTTTTTGTCTGACTTACATCCTTGAAAATTGAAACTGTATTTCATAATTAAACTTTATGTTATAAGGTTTACTTTGAGGTGGAAATGAGCTTTGATACCAAAGCCACCAAGACAAATAGCCTATCAAAGTTACACTTTTATGTTTTTTTACCGTTAACCCATTAACATTTGAACACCTCTGCTGTGACTCTTTTCATCAAATTCAATTTATGAACTCGAGTTCTTTAATTTTTGCTTAGAGAGATCTCAAAAAATGCCCTTCATATTTGTGTGCAAGTAATAATAATTTGACTCCACATTCACCTTATCATGACCTTGATTATTTGTAGTCTTATGAAAGCAACTTCTCTGCTTGAAGTTGTTTTTTTTCCTTCTAACATCCCTGAAAACAATTCTGGAATAAGTTAAGCATCTAATTTATGTCTTTCTCGAAAGCCATTTTAACACAGTTTACAGAAGTTGATCTCACCCATAATCCCTTTGGGTTTTTTTCCCACATTGCTTTGTGAATCACCGCCGAGGATACGGACATCTATTTATTGTGTGCATACAAAGATTAGAAAAAGAAGCTCTCTTTTATTTTTTAATGCGATGTTAATGGGATGCGACACAAAATATGAAACATAAGTAGATGATGCTCTGCAAACCCAGATGGGGCCATTTAGCCTCTTTAAAATATATGAGAAATTAAACATGCTTGTAGGGGAAAGAAATGTGCTTATCTCATTTTACAAAGCACTCCTGTAGAATATCTGTTAGTATCCAGACAAATGGAAACAGAAGTGAAACAATGTCGAGATTTTGGAGCAATGTGCACTCATTGTTGCCTGAGTTAGATTAAAAATGAGAGGGGGATGAGAACCGGGGAGGGGGAGGGGGGCGTGCGTATTTTTCCGTGATTCATGCCCTGCTGTAAAAGGCAAAACTCTCAATTCCAGTATATCAGAACCAAACACCTTGGCTGATAGACGCTGTGAGGTGGAAAATAGCTAAATGAAATTTTCTGTGCTTAAACGGCGAGAAAGGAGGAAAAAATTGAAGAGGGGATATTCTCCAATCACTGCGCCGCCATCCCTCTTTGTCCTGAGAGGCCTGTTTGCCATTCTGCACGATTAACAATATTATCTGTACCTGCCCGCGTCTGCCGGCAGGCTGCATGCCATTGTGTTCTCGTCAGGGGTGAGCGCCTCGGGCCTGGCGTGACACTGACGCTGGCCCATCAGGTGCCACAGGGTTGGCTTCTACCAGGTGGGACCGCGCTGGCATTGTGACCAGCTCCTCGTGGGGAGGGGGTGCAGAGACCCCCGCCAGGAGAGAGTACAGGGGCAGCAACTCCTCCAGCACCTGCCCAAAAAAGGTGTACGTGTATGTGTTTGGTCAGTAGTCCCAAAGGGTGTAGCGTTTGTACAGTGTGTACAGAGCTCCATCTGGCTCTTCTGTCTGGAACAAGAAAGTGTGCAATAAGCCACTCCCAGTTTATTAAGCATTCAGTTTACTTTATAGATATTTCTGTTTTAGATAGTTTCAAATTTGGACGCCCGGCAATCCTTTCACTGACAGTCAGTTGCATATCACACACAAACAAATCACAAGATCCAATCTTTGCTAGCTTGCTGTGCACTTTCTGGCAGTCAGGCAGGTTTATAAATATGCCACAAAAAAAAGCTGAGCCGTTAAAATCGGTAATGATTGGCGCTTTCGGAAAACACTGCTTTGAGATGCTTCAAAACCTTTTCGAATCATTTGTTTCGAACCATGATTTGGAGCGTGTATCAAACTAAAGTCACATGATTTCAGTAAACAAGGCTTCATTATGCCATAACTGTTTTGAAATATTTCGAAATTTCAATAGTTTGCTGCTACGGGTGACTCTGTGAACACATCCATTAGTTTTATAAATTTGTAGACAATTGTATAAAAACAGGAAGAGTTGTAGCTATTTGGTCTGATTAACCAAGCTATCCATAAAATAAACATACAAGCCATACAATTTAATGAAATAACATATTATTCAACTGCCTATTTAACAGTAATAGATTATTTGTTAATTGCATTTAATAATAAGGTTGCACTTTCAATATAACATTTATAGTTGTTTTGTAAAAGGTGTTTTTATGCATGTTTGGGCTGTTTTTATGTTTTTTTTTTTGTTTGTTTTTTTGCATTTACACTGTTCTGACCAGCAGGCGTCATAAGCTTGTGTCGTTTACAGCCCTTCAAAACAGTGAATAATTTTGCGAACCAATTGGTTCAACGGATTTAAAATCTCGAAAAGCTTTGTTTCGCCCATCATGTGTAATCGTGCTTCTGATTAGGAATTAACGTCTGGTTTCAAATTTCAACATCAAATTTCTTAACACTGAATCTTTGAAAGAGTTGCTTCATCATTTTGAGCTTGGACACAGATATCATTATTATTGTTCCTTCCAGTGCTGCTTCTCTTCGGCATGCTGCAGCTTCCCATTCTGTGGTCTCGCCGCGACCTCCCCTGGGCGCTTCAGCGCTCTGTCTAAAAGAGTGTTTTTCCTTAAAAAACAAAAAAAAACAAAAGAGCAATATCTAAAAGAGCTCCACGAGCGACGTGCGTCTTTTTAAAGATGGCTTCCCGCTCGTGCGTTTCTGGATGTGGTCGTTTCCTGGCTTCATCTGATGGTCACGAGTGTATCTCGTGCTTCGGCTTTCAGCACGCTGAAGCAGCGCTCGTGGATGAGTCATGTTCTCATTGTGGGAACATGACCATCGCGATGTTGCGGTCCAGATACCTCCTCATCAAACGGGGGGGTATCCCCCTTGCCATGCCCCGTTCTAGCTCCTCCGTCTCTCGGAGGGCTACTTCGGTTCATGGTCAGGGTGATCTGAGGATCACGGTGAGAGCTTCCCCGTCGAGTACGTCTCCGCGGGCCTCTCATTCCTCCAGCACATCGCACCA
>NW_015548251.1:812161-812998 GCF_001515605.1 Sinocyclocheilus anshuiensis
TTTCCCGGGCCGCCGAGAGTGTCGGGCTGCACTGGAGGCCTCCTCCTTCTCCTGAACGCTCGATGCTGGACGATTGGTTCCTGGGGGCGCAGGCCGGACGTCGGCAGCCGCCTCCGGTTCCATTCTTCCCGGAAGTGCATGAGGAGGTGACTAAGTCTTGGAGGGCACCTTTTTCTGCCCAAAACAGTCCTGGTGCCTCCTCGGTCCTCACCACCCTCGACGGTGGGGCGGCCCAAGGGTATATGGACATCCCCCCAGTCGAGCGCACTATTGCCATGCAGCTCTGCCCGCAAAGTGCCGCCGCCTGGAGGGGTAATCCACGCCTTCCGTCCAGGGCCTGTAAGTTTTCGTCCGCTCTGACGGCTAAGGCTTACAGTGCTGCTGGACAGGCCGCTTCCGCCCTGCACGCCATGGCCCTCCTGCAAGTCCACCAGGCCAAGGCGTTGAAGCAGTTGAACGAGGGTGGTGCTGACCCAGGTGTGTTGCAGGAACTGCGTACTGCGACGGACCTCGCACTTAGGGCGACGAAAGTCACAGCGCGGGCCCTGGGTCAGACGATGTCCACATTGGTGGTCCAGGAGCGCCACCTATGGCTGACCTTGGCGGATATGAGGGAGGCCGACAAGCATCGCTTCCTGGACTCCCCAATCTCCCGGGCCGGCCTATTCGGCGAAGCGGTAGAGGGCTTTGCCCAACAGTTCGCCGCACAGAAGCAGACGGGGGCGTTTCGGCACATCCTGCCCCGACGGTCTGCTGCTGTCTCCACCCCACCGCCGGCTGCAGTCCCTCTGTCTGCTCGTCGCCGAGGGCACCCTCCTGCGGCCTCCACCTCCGCTC
>NW_015548251.1:813388-820862 GCF_001515605.1 Sinocyclocheilus anshuiensis
TGGTACCCAAAACCGCAAAAAAAGAGCAGTTTCCTTTTTCTCCGGGTCCCAAGAGGGCAAGGATGGCAGTGCACGAGACACAGTCTCCACACTCCCGTCCCCCTTTCTTTTCGCCAGTGGGCAGCAGGGCCCAGTTCGAGGACGCCAGGCCTCCTCACGTGCCCCCTGCCCAGCCGTGGAGCCAGGTAAGTGGCGCAACGCGCACTCAGACCCCACTCTGGGACGCTCTGCCTTCGGGGGTGGGTCCCTGTGTTCCACTTCGCTGCCCCACTGCAGGTACATCAGTGGTCTCCCTAGTCCCGCTTGTTCGGTCACTGGGGGCCTGGCTAGCGCTCCCCAGGCCGTCTCGCTGGCTCGTGAGAACCATCAGACTCGGCTATGCGATTCAATTCGCCCGGCGCCCTCCCAAGTTCAGGGGCATTCGGTTCACCTCTGTGTTGGACAGAGCTGCTCCTGTCTTGCGTGCAGAGATCGCTGTCCTGCTGGCGAAGGACGCGATACAGCCGGTCCCACCAGCCGAGATGAGGTCAGGGTTTTACAGCCCATACTTCATCGTACCCAAGAAAGGCGGTGGGTTACGACCAATCTTGGACCAATCCGGGCCATTCACAAGCTCCCGTTCAGGATGTTGACACAGAAACGCATCTTTCAATGCGTCTGTCCTTTCGATTGGTTCGCAGCGATCGACCTAAAGGACGCATACTTTCATGTCTCAATTCTCCCTCGCCACAGACCGTTTCTCGAGCAAACTCTCCCCGGTGCAGAGGATCTCTTTTCTCTGCATGGAGCTGGACTCGGTCATCCTCTCAGCACGTCTCTCAGTAGAGCGTGCTGAGCATAAAGCTAATTGTTCCTGAAAGAGAAAATCGTGTGTGTGTGTGTGTGTGTGTGTGTGTGTGTGTGTGTGAGCAGTGATAAGAGTAGACGCGACACACTCTCACTGCAGGCCTGTGTGTGTGCTGAAAATGACATTTATCTTCACAGTGAGGCCTGGCCCTCCCTGTATGCCCATATAAAGGGAACCGTCTCCGAGCCACACTCTATTTTTTTCTTTTTATTATTACTTTTCAATAACTACAAGGTTTCTTTTTTGCCCAGACTGGAATCCTGCTGAGCTCAGATAGGCAGTGTAATATTCACAAAACCTCCATTTTCTTTCTTCCCCATGAGCAGTAAGTGTTATTTCACCAGACATCTTTTCATTGTCTTTCTGAACTATATTTTGTTTTTTCAAACCACTCTTGATGGATATAACATTAAAAGGCTTTTATAAGTTCTTCATCCTTACACCATTGAAACACAACTACTGGAATCTATATATTGTGGCTGCACAGTCTTAAATAACCAGTAATATTTGTAACCATTTTTTTTTTCAAGTGTTTAAAGGGTCTTTAAAGAATTGAACTGCTGACTATAAATGAAAGTGTAGATGCATACAGTATGATAAAGTATCTGTTTTATGATCATCAAATATGATGACCATAGTTAGGACAATAGCCTATATTATGTTATATTATATTATATATTTTTCCATCAGAAAAAAAATTGATGCATTGGTAAATTTCATATTCATTTCCCTTTTTGTCAATTACTGACAAAACAAGAAGCTTTTTGACATTAATACAACAAAGTGAAGAGCAAATAATATACATTCAATCTGTAACTGATGCTATATACTAAATATATAACTAGCTTTTTTTGTTCTTTTGCAATTATTGATCAAAATACTGTCAAAAATAAATCTGCTACATGAGAATTTTCTGGCAAGTTTTATAGCTTTTCTTCATTAACAGTACCCAAAAATGAGCACAGACTAAACTGTAGTTAACGTTCACAATTCAAACTTAATTATGGTCCATGCCAATTGGCTTCTGAAATGATTTTTTAATTGGCATGCCCCCAACTCAAAGAAAATCTTGAATTCGATAATTATGACATTGTGATGTTGTTCATGTTTGCTCATCTCGTACATACGATCCTTCCATCATTTTTGTGTCACAAGTTACATGAGTCCTTTATTGGGCATACATCCAAAAAAAGTAATAATCTTCATTATCACAGAATAAGGTAACTAAGAGTACTGAATAAGATGTAGACTTCAATAACTTTGAGTGAGTCTTTTTTTGTAATCAGTCTTTTAATCTGACAAATAGAAAGGTCTTTTTGTTGTTTTATAACAAAAATATATATTATCGTTTTAACTTCTTTACTTTTCTTTTCCCAGTGTAATGAGTAGTCTTGCAGTTTATTAATGTTGCCTGAATTAAAGTATTTGTTTGAGCATATTTTATAATACTACAGTTGGCTCATCCAGGTCTTCTTTTTTGTTGATGGGCAATATCTGTGGACCGCTTTGTTTCAGATATTGGAAGCTCTGTTCAAGCCTATAGGGATTTGGGAAGATGTCCCTCGAGGTGTCATGCTTCTGTTCATTTCCTGATTTTCTTTAATTTTTTCCTTTTATCGCTTGTCTATTGTATCACACGACAAAGCATGTCCAGTTGGAAGGGGCTGTAAGTGTTTTTTTGTTTGTTTTTTAATTCGGCAGTAGGTCTCTTTTGGCTCAATGATATGCACTTCTTACTGTTCTTAGTTATTTGAGACAGATTCTTCGCTCCATTTCTTTTGCCCTCTTGTCAAAGTCAGTCTTTGTATCTCAGATCCGTTTCAGTCTATGGATCTGACCTTGTGGGATGTTCCCAGTTTCAGAATGGATGAAGACAATTCCCTTTGGGAAAGAGTTTTAAATTCTCATCCCACATTCTGATTAGTTAGCTGTAAAGTAGCTCCTCATTGCCTGAAGGAAGATCTGATCTTGGAAGAGGAATGAATTGTTCTTCAATGTCCATTCTGTCATTTACACAATGAACTCTGCAGGGGGTGCGATTTATGGTCTCAAATCTAAAAGATAAGCAAACACATCATCATTCTGTATGAAAAATATAACTGAATATAATGCTTATATTCAGTGGTTTTCATTTAATTTTGTCTATGTTGAAAATATTAGCTGCACAAATAGGTACAAAACTGCATTCTTCAGATGTTATAATGGGATTTGGGGTTTTTAACTATGATGGTTATCATCAATGGCCATTATTTATGATGTATCATCTATTTCTAACATTTTATTTGTATCCGAATGGGCTGAATTTTGTGGTGCAGTTAAAGAAATTGAATCAAATAAATACTTTCTGTGTATTACAATAATTTACAACATCTACAATAATAATAAAGAAATAATTTAGGCTAACCCCATTTACATTTATGCATGTACTGGATGCTTTTATCCAAGTGGCATTTACTGTATAAATGTATACATTTATGAATGTTTAATATTATTACATTTATTTGTTTAACATATCAATGAATTTATTTAGTCAGTGTTTTGGTTTACTGTATGAAATGGCAATAAATGAATGGCTTCAGATGTGCAGACTACATAAAGAATTTGACATGCAGTAAAATATTTTAAAGTGGTCCTATTATGCTCTTTTACAAAGTCTTGATTTTGTTTTGGGGGTGTACTAGAACATGCTCTCATGCTTGGTGGTTCGAAAAACGCATTATTTTTCACATAATTTACATTATTAAAATACCTTTCTCTCCAGGCTGGCACAAACGGCTCGATTAGTTCCGGCTTTGATGGTCGCGCACAGGACGAGAAGCGCAGCGTAGCATCGCGCTACATCTTTAAAATTCAAATATATTATTTTCTATGAGTGTAGGCACACCGGCGGCGCCATTCGGCATCTGTCCGCGGCGCCCAGCTACGTCGTGTTGTACTTGTAAGAATTGTTCTAGACCAGCGGTTCTCAATAAATTCTATTAATCCACAAATTGTTTTTTTTTTTTTTAGCTCATAATAATGCAGCCTAGACAGTAGGCCTGGTTTCTGGTTAGCATAGCAGGGTAAGTAATTAATCCGTTTTAAATGACTATATACACATGATGTTTAACACATTTGCCATATTCCAGGTTCATATTACCCCCATATTTGACTTACATAGCCTCTTCACACCTGCATCTACATGAAAATATTATGTGAATATTATGTCACCTTGCAGTCTGTACTGAGAATAGAGGTTGAAAGCATTTGCAAGAATATCAGTCTCTGTCTGTCATTGAATATTTGAGGTGAACTGCAACTATTTCTCTGAACTGCAACTTTATCTCACAAACGCAACTTTATATAATAAAATAATTGTGACTTTCTCACAATTGTGACTTTATATTGAATAACTGTGACTATTTCTCACAGTTGCAACTTTTTCTTGCAATTAAACTGTCTCACAAATGTGGCTTTATATCTCATAATTGTGACTACATCTCACTATCGCTATATTCTTTCTCGTAACTGTGCCTATAACCTAAAATTGCAATTTTACAATTTTAACTTTGCACCTCACAATTATGACTTTATATCTTACAATTAAGACTATATTTAATAATTACAACAGTTTTTTGCATAACTGAAACTTGACATCTCACAATATTGATATTATCACAATTATTTCTCAGAAGTTCAACTTTGTCACAAATGGCACTTTATAAATCATAACTGCAACTATATTTACATTATGACCTACATTTATGATAATTAACAACATTACTTAGCGTAACTGTTTATTGTGATTATTGTTTTTAATAAATGTAATTTTTTGTTAAACTTCCGTATCTTTAATTATATTGCTGTTGCAATTTTTTAAAAAAAGAAGAAGACTGGGCGATATTCGATAATTTCATAGACGGATAAAATCGGATTATCATTTTTTTCTTATCGGATGGGCCTGTTATGATTGCTATGAGTAAAATAGCTTCACAAATTTTATATAGCATTGTATTATTTAGCTTTCACAAGCTGGTTTATGCGGTCCTTGGCCTTTATCGACGTGGCAGTTTTTGACCATGGAGGTCTGGTGATGGTTCAGAGCAGAGATCTTCCCCTCTGTTTTTCTCTCTTCTTTCTCCTTATCTTTCCACACGCCAGAGCTTTCAGGGGCTGCAGGAGTCTGCACGGCAGATGGGTGCCTTGCTTTTACATCTCACTTGAGGGATGGAAAAAACAGCGCAATCTGCGACCCACAATGCAGCATCAGCAGAGCCACGCAAACGAAACAGGGAATCGATGCAAGGGCAAAGCACAGATTCTTAACAATCCCTTTGAATCCTCACTTCCCCTTGCCCAGCCCTTCAAAGTGTGCCCAATGTTTTATTTATCCGACGGAGGAAGGAAATAAAGAGCCCAGCACAACAGAGTACCCCTTCTGTTTCCTGAAAAAGTCGGCCGTTATCGAGAACGAGGGGAGGGACAGTGGGGATTCGCACATGTCTTTGAGAAAGAACTACAAATCCCAACAGGCTCTGTGGTGGAAATGGACCAGCTGTCCACGGTTTTGCAGATCAATTCCATTGTCTTGATTATGAAATCACAAAATAATGAGGAGTAAAATGCAGGCATGAGTGTTTTCTCCTTTGTTCTTGCTTTTGACAGAAGTTATTTTTCTCTCGTTGCCTCCAAGCTGTGGTCTGCGGTTGCCAATGTTTGGTGCAGGACTACATTTGTTCCCGCAGACAGAAGAGAAGACTCGTGGCCTTGCCCTGTTTAAAGCTGTCATCCAACTCCCGCCTTGTGTTTTATTCAATTTTGACTGAGGCCCATACGCCTCCCATACCAACTGTCATCATCAAAATTGCAAAAGTCCAACGCAATTAGACTTTTTGGAGACTCTCGGTTAACTTCTGTTGTGTTCTCGCATTATATTAGATAGATAGATGCACTACTTTATGAAAAAAAACAAAAACTGAATGACTAAACTTCTTGCAAAGGCAGTTTTTAAGTATTGTTCTTGCAAAGTTTCATAGATGAGACAATGGCAGTCTGTCTAGTCTGTATCTGGGCTGCATTTGCCAAAAGCATTGTACGCCTAAGTAAATCGTAGAACCATTGGCACCAATGGTCTCTACAATCCATTTAGGTTCTGGGAAACGCAGCCCAAACTGGTACAATTTCACTTGGACTAAAGCAAAATAGCATAAATTATTGCTTCAGTCTGACTGAAGTCAAACTTTTAAAGTCAGTTTAAATGCACTTACTGATGCACTCATCTATGGATGCACACAAGTACCAACCACGACTTCCTAAAAGCTTTCAGAGTTGACTTCTATAATGACTGGCTAATTTTCTAGTTTCTAGACAAATATTAACTTTTTACGACACAGCAAATGAGCAAATCACAGCAGGCACTGAAAGCAGGCAGCATTGTCAAAAAAGATTTAGATATGAACAAAAAAGCTGACAGTGTTAATATGGAACCAAAAAGAGGAGCGCAACCTGGCACTCACTCAAATTTTGCACCTGCACCTTAACAAATGGAGCTCTCCTGTGTGCCTCTCTGGCTTTCTCTGACTCCATCTCTCATTTCTATTCAGCAAAATCTCTCGTTCTGTCCTACACCCAGGCTCTGGGTGATATTTTTGTGGCGTTTCTTCTGCTCGGTGTACTGTGTGTATGCATTAATTTGGGCCCATCCCTGAGGAAGCGCAACAATGAGGTGGACCTGTTTGGGAACGCGATGCCAAGATTGGGGGATGACACAGCGAGGAGTTAGAGACACCTGGTCTGCCTGAAGGGCAAGCGGAAAACTTCTTCTCCCTTCCCCTCGCTCTGAGAAAACAGCTGCTGATCAGCATCTCGCAGCCATCTTACCATACTGGCTCAACCCAGGCCATCAATCAGCCAACACCTCCTGGGTGAGAGAGAGAGAGAGAGAGAGAGAGTGAGCAATGAGCAATACTTCATTTGTTTTGGCATAGGTGCTCGGTATACTTTCAAATGAGTCTCACATCAGTTTTGATTGGTCTCAGTTTATGACTGAAATTCAAGACCCCTTGAAAATATTTGATGAGCACAGTTGTCTCGTGTTGACATGTTTCCCATCAAGTTTTGTCAGGACCTGATCAAATATATACATATATATATATGTACACACACACTTTATATCGACTTTAGATCTCACAATTATGACTATGTTTAACAGTTATGACTTTACATCTCACTATTGCAATATTACTCCACATATCTGCAGCTATACAATTGTGACAATTGTATAGCACTTGCATATCATTGCTCTCTTGGATAAAAGTGTCTGCTAAATGACTAAATGTAAATGTGACGTTAATTCAAGTAATTGTAACTTTGTACTTCACAATTATGACTTTATATCTTACAATTAAGACTATAATTCTCAACAATGTGACTATTTAATAATTGCGGCTGTTTTTCTAATAAATACAATCTCACAATTACAACTATTTCTCAGAAGTGCAACTCTGTCTCACAAATACCAATTTAAATATCATATCTGCAAATATATTTACACCATGATCTACTGTTATGCTAATGAGCGACATTACATGGCATAACTGTTTGTGATTATCGTTTTTAATAAATGTAACTATTTGTTGAATATCGGTG
>NW_015548251.1:820932-825243 GCF_001515605.1 Sinocyclocheilus anshuiensis
TCATAAATTTTAGTGCTTCTATTTAAACCTATTTCAGTTAGCTGCCAAGTTTTTTCATCTAATATTAATAATTCGTTTTATTCCACATTTTTTCTTTCGTTCATATGTTTATCAGTACTTTATCAAACACTCAACGTTTAAATGTATATGAGATGTTAGTGCATTTCAAATCACAGAATATCAAAAATAATGCCAAAGCGGATTATCAAAGAATGCATGCTAAATGGGCTAAATATGGCCCATAACCCCAACTGCGACACTAAAGATAAATGGATCAATCAAATTATGAAATTTGAGATAATGAATTCAACATTCTAAGACTTACATGTAAATACAATAGCATGTCACAAAAGTGAAGTTCATTCTTTTAGTGTGTAGTTAGGTATGCGAATTGGGATGCAGTCAAAGTCTCCAACTCCTAGTTATATTGCACCATTCAGCTTCTTTCCATCTGTTGCCTATGTGCTTTAGAACTTTCTGTTCTCCATGCAAGTGTGCTAAAAGAGGGAACCCTCTAAACGTCTGTCGTTCTTCTCCTCTGACGTGTTGAATAATGGAAAGTTGCAGGAGGAGCGCTCGTAGGCAGAGCTGGTGACATACGGACCCAGACACGTACTCCGGCACACAACTTGGTCAGCACAGATGAGTTGTGGGAAAACAAGCAGCTGCGGGAGGAAGAATGGACCATAAGGCTCGACCGCTTGCCAAATTTCATCATCTATTATGGATTGCCTGAGAAGCGTACTCCACAGCGACCGGGGGCATGTCTGAATCACATGCAATAGCAAATCCACACCGAGCGCACAGATATTGGAGATATGCTCTGAGCCTGCCTGACTTTATGGAATTTAACATGTTACTACAGAATTAAAGGATTTAGATGGTTGAAATGTCTTGTATTGAAATACCCCTGCAATTTCAAATCAGATATAACACGGATTTACTGACTTACTGAGAGATTTATTGACTGTTTGCTCAGAATGATAAGTAGAGGATAAATCTGATAAATGTATTATGCTCTGAGCCCTTTGAAAAGATACAAAGCAGAATTTATATGCTACACAATTTAGCATTGTACTTTTTTTTTTTTTTTACAAACCTGAAATAAATACGACTGTTTTTTTCCCTTAGAAAAAGTACTGTTAATTTCACAAAGTAATGAGTCATTGTACTTTTATATACATAACAGATAGTATATGATCAATAACAAATATGAGCATCCACGATTTAAAAAAACAAAACAATAAATAAATAAATAAAAACACTTGCCAAGTTCTTAGAAAAGTACTCTGTTTTACCTGGCTTCGAAAATATTTAATTTTAAATATTTCATATTAAATTATTATTTTATACTCAGTATGTTATTTTTAAGAAATAATATCAAGTTAATAACTCTAAAAATGTCATGTAGAGTAACCATCAAGTAAAAAGTTTAATAACATTTTGCTTACACCTTGAAAAAAATGTGTTTTTTTGTGTGAGTGCACAAAAAAAAAAAAAAAACTAATAATAGTAATTACAAAAGTTATATTTTTTTTCAGGGTAAATAAAATATCAATTTAAAATATTATCATAAATATCGTTTTGGGGGAGTCACAAAGCATTTCATTTTACAACCTGAACCATGCCTTCTCAAAAAAAATAAAATTACAGACTTATTGATGTTGACCCACAGTCTTGAGGGTCCTCACTATATACAGTATATAAATTTTTACAATAAATAATAAAACATCATGCCAAACTATTTAGTAAGGTTTTCGTTTTAGGAGTTTCACTCTTGTAATGAGGCTTTAAGTTGTACTATATTTTGACTTTAATCGTCAAAAATATCAAAATGAGTTTTAATTCAGAAATTAAAAACATGCTCGTAATTCAATTCAATGTATGAATTTACAATATACCATGCTGAATGAATACACTCGTACCCCAAGATACTTAAAAAAGTCAGTTCAACTAGCAGAATCAGTTCAGCTATTATAAAACCAAAGTACATTTTCAAAAACATACCAGACCATTTTTTTAGTGCCAAGAATATTGCATCATTACATGAAAAAGTCTATATCTCTAAAGCAAAATCCCTCTTCATCAAGGCAGATATATCCCTACAGTTCATTATCTACGCCGCTCAGACTTTCTCGTAAGAAGCAGAACTGAAGCAGTGTCGAGAGTTTCTATATCTTTTCTGAGGGACCACTTTGGCAGGCACCATCTCCACACAGCAGTCAATTGCCTTGTAAATTACAGGGCTGGGGTAATAAAAACTGATTTGTATATCACCAGGAGTGGAGAGTGTGTCTGTCTTGTAAATTTAATTAAACAGCAGGTGCAAAATCAGGTCATATGGCTTTGATGTGCCCCATATGAGAATGACAACCAGACAAAGATTCTAATATGGGCAGCATTAACATATTTTTGCATGGGCGCTTGTACATTGGAACAGCCATCCAATCCCCCACCCAAAAAAATCAAACAGGATTCAAATGAACAGTCACCTCTAATTTTAATAGATCTGCACCAAAATAAATGTTTAAGCTCTTCACAACAGCTTTAATGTTGCATAAATGCTCCTATTATGGCCGGCTCACCCTTACTGAGGCGCTTTAGCTGATACAAGGCAAATGATCAGCTCATCGAATACATACAACTAGGAAAAAGACCTCAAATCTCGCTATGGAACGCCGATTCCTCTCAAGCATGCAAAGCAGTGAAGCTAGAAATCATCCTCTTATTGGACGATGTGACCTGTGACATCAGTCCCGCCGCCTCTGTCCCCACAGGACCTCATTGATTTGATTTGACTTGCAAGAGGTGTCAGAGTCTGACCTGATGGCAACACCCATCTTGTGTTTTTACTTTCTAGCCTTTTTTCTAAAGGAGGTGCTGGATAATTACCACCTAGGATGTTGCCATCTGTGCCGCCTTTTCACGGTCTGTTAACTTGCCTCTCAAAAACTTTTCTGGTGGCAGGGGCCACACATGTAAGAGAGTGCACATTCAAGCATCATTAAATCCTATGCTAAAGAGGATAAACTCTACTTATGGCTCAGAGCAGTATGTCACGCTGCCCCAAAATAGGCTGTTAGAAAGTCAAATCCCAAAAATGTAATAAATTCAATGTGTTTTTGAACATCGAGGTCATGTTAGCGCAATCCGGTCCAGATCGTGCTGGCACGCGCTGTCTTTCCAAAGTCAGTCTGACCTTATCCACCTTATGTCCAGTTAGGCACAAATGTGTGGAATAAATGCTGATATCCAAGAGAGCCGTGACTTTATTGCTCTGTCTTTTAGAGCTGCGGAGATCAAGTCTAACCGGAGCGCCGACAATAGCGGCGTATTTTTGTGGTGGAAATCTGTTATTAACAAGCTGTCGGGTATGTGTACTGACACATTCTTTGTGAAAGCCTCACTTAGGAAACCACGGTGTCAAGCTGAGCAAGTTTTTAATGAGAAATGCCAAGCAAAACACGGCTCGCTGCTGCAGGAGCGAGGAGGGGTACAGGTGCATGGCTGTAAGCGGTGGATGGCTCAGTAGCCAAGAGAGAACATATCTGTGTTCAGGATCTCCTCTGATTATTGCCACACATCATCAGAGAATTGAAGCACCATCAACACAGGTGCGCGGCTGAGGGTTATGGGAGCCCAGTTGACACATTTCGCGAAAGGCTCGTGCTGTTTTATTGCTCGGGATGCTCGCTGTGCCACGCAAAAATCCAACAGCGGTACATTATTTGATATGAAGCAGTTCATCAAAGCTATGATACAAAAAAAGCAAATATTACACCAGAGAAATGTTGATTGCTTTAAAGAGAAACAGCCTTTCTGCTTCAAAGGAACCATTTAGATCAAGTGGCGCTTTTAGTTGGGTTGAAGTAGTTGATAAAGCCAAACAACGACAATTAACCCTTTGCTAAGCTCCGCCGCCTCTGGTTACTGTTGTTAATGCAGACTAGCTTTACAGAACATCCCATAGGAATGGGAAGTGGAGATTTTCATTAAACATCCCAGGTCCCAGATTTTTATCAATTTTTCCGGTAGTCCACTGTATGAAGAATTTTTGGGTATAATATGTCACAGTTTACTTTATTTTGCTATCCTCATTACATAAATGAACTATGGTGTCCTGCACCCACTAAACAAAATAAAAAATTATATCTGGTGTCTGAATAATTTTTGGTTTGACTGTGGATTAATTCTTGTTAAAACTACAAAGTAATTAAGTCAAGAGCAGTGAGATTCTTAGATTAACATTAAAGGGATAGTTAATCCAAAAATGAAAATTTGATGTTTATCTGCTTACCCCCAGGGCATCCA
>NW_015548251.1:825381-846866 GCF_001515605.1 Sinocyclocheilus anshuiensis
CTATATATTAGGATAGAACGTGTTTTATCCACTGGTAGTTTTTACTACACATTCACTATGGTACTGTGAACACGTAAGTTACTATTTTGGTTACTAATTTTCACACAGAAATTGCTAGTAAATTTTACAGTTAATTACAAAGTAACAGCAAATAACACGAAATGTTTTCTGTATTTTTGATCATAAATGCAGCCTTGATAAGCATAAGAGATTTCTTTAAAGAACATTAAAAATCTTAAAACTTTTCAACGGCAGTGTCTGTTTAATAAGTAGCCTATGTGTGTTTAATAAGTAAGTATGCATGAGTTCTTACTAACATTCTACATGTTCATTTTGGAAAATTGAGTTGAATCACTTGAATATATTTTTGGATATATATTTTTGATTTATAATATCTTTAAAGCACTTTAAACATATTTTTTGGATAATTCCCTAAAATTGTGTTCAAAACGATCACAAAAAGAGTAAACCTGATTTAAAGAACCTGCTCAAATGAGCTTGAACTAGTTTGCTGGTCTTAGCTGGTCTAAGCTGGTCTTTCAGTCTGGCTAATTTAGATTAGCCTTAAACCCTCTCAAAAATGAATGAACAGACCAGATAAGAACTAGTTTAGGTTTTTTTTCCCCAGCAGGGAAAGCTTGAAAATCGCAGAAAGGCAGTAGTTGCTAAGGTAGGATTGGTCAGTGATGTTTGAAGGCGGGGCTTAGCAGAGGCTCAGTTTACAGTGTGAAGGCTGCGAGATAAAGATGAGCTCACACTAACTATTCTTCTCCATAGAAAAGATCCGGCACTAGCATGTGCAATAAATTCCTCACCCACGCTTCTGTACCAGGGTGTGTCCATTGATTTATAGGGATATGGCTGAAACATTTTTAACCCTACGAGTCCAATCGAAATGTCATGAGCGCAGCTGAAGAAAGCTCAAACTCAGGTGAAACACTCCAGGCATCAGCAACGCATGAGGGCCGGGATCCTGGAAGCAGACCTTTACTATTGACGGACGTGGCAGTTCCTCTTCATAATGAATATTATCTAGCTTCAGCTGTTGTAGATAACATACAAGAGGGCTTGATGTGTTGGCAGCACTCACAAGTGAGTGAAAGCTACATTTGGAGCTACATTTGCTACATTTGCTAAAGCTACATTTGGAACACAACATGAGCACAATGATTCAAACCTGGATTGTGGTTTAGTGCCGCCGAATCGGGCCAACAGCATTAGCACCGGCAGCACGTTTGCTTACATAAGCTGAAGGCTGATGGGGCAGGTCAGGGGAATGTGTTGTGTCATCTGTAGACCTGAATGCATCTACACTGCACTATAGACCTCAATCCATCATCAACCTCATCATCTTCTCCTAATTAACCTTACTCCCCTGTGGAGACAACCCAGCTGCAACATGCCCTCATCCAATAAATCCAATCACAGACAAACCCACAGTCATCTATGCTTCACACAGGTATGAATGAAGGTGTCAAAGGCTCTGCTGATGCCTTGTTGGACTTATTGGTTGTGTTCATAAAAGTGGTTCTGTGAAGCAGCCAAAGGTTTTGTTTGTACTACAGGGGGATTGTGAATCTACAAGGGTCCTTCTTACCCTCTGGTGCTCTTATTTTTTAGAATTTTCTATTTAAACAGAATGGCTAAACACTAAAACTTGGTAAAGGTTTTTGCCACTTGTTATGTACACACACACACACACAATCATGGACATGATTCGAACAGGTTAAATGTTACTGAAAAAATAGTCCCACTTCAAAAATGACTGCATTGTAAATGAATTTCATCTGGTGGAAACGTTTGGTACTGTGTCCAAACAACATCTTACTGACAACTAATTTTTTAAGATATCAACCTCAAATTTGGAACATAACATAACATTTTTGATTTTAGATAGTTTTGATTTTCTCACTGTTTTAGGGTAAAACATGTTTTGGAAAAATATATATTTAATGTAAAATTGGAAAGTAGTATTTTTTGTGTATTTTTTCATAATATATATATATAAAAAAAAATCTTTTTAATTCCAGCCATAATCTGTCAAGTTTTCTTTAAAGGGGTCATATGATGTTGCTAAAAAGAACATTATTTGGTGTATTTGGTGTAATGAAATGTGTTTATGCGGTTTAAGGTTCAAAAACACATTATTTTCCACATACTGTACATTATTGTTTCTCCTCTATGCCCCGCCTTTCTGAAACGCGTCGATTTTTACAAAGTTCATCGGTCTGAAAAGCGAGGTGTGCTGTGATTGGCCAGCTATCCAGTGCGTTGTGATTGGCCGAATACCTCAAGCGTGTGACGGAAATGTTACACCCCTTACCATACTGTGATGGCGTGTCCCGGCCGGAGCGACGAGACAAAAACATTCAAACCCATTATAAACGAGGCATTTTTTTGCATCCACTGGTGACATAATTACAGATTATAATGACTTATACTGTCTTTTTACGTGTTGCATCACGCCGTGTAAACATAAAACCATGTCTGCATTTGTGATCGGAGAAATGACAAACAACAAGCGCTACTCTACACTGCTCAAAACTCGCGTTTGAATCGTCAGTGGCAAATCCTTTAAATATGAAAACATACTTACAGTCTGTGAGTCAGAACAGCTGGCATTGTAGTCTACTCTCCCAGGATCAGGAAACAGTCCTCCATAAAATGCGCTGGACACATCTGAATATTTGGGTTGAACTGTTCTGGAACAGTGTTGTAAATACAACGTAACCACTGATTTCTAGTCGTGTCCTCTTTTGGAAGGCCAAACAAAGTAGTTTTGCTTTCACAACGAAACAGCGTCACACACGGCGGGCTTGAGTGAGCGGAGGCCGGCGGGCTAGAGTGAGGAATGGCTGGTGGGCTTGAGAACGGCGCGGCCCGCGGGCTTGCGGCAACCACATGTGACGACCCCAGGCTGGACTCCGCTTCGTCCACGGCGAAAGCCCTTTGCAACTTTACAGACCTTCTTTATGCACCAAGAGCTTGTAACACTCCAACGAGAAAGGAAAAATTGACATCGCAGCATATATGACCCCTTTAAAAAGAGACTTATTCATTCCTTTGCCACTATTTAACTAAACTGAGGGAATGAATTCTTAATTTGTGGTCACATTTTTTTTTCACAATAAAGGCCAACTACAGAAATGAATACACTTTCCCAAATATTGTGTTTTTTGGTATTTAGTTAAGACAAATAGTTCTTCTTTGAACTACAGCCAAACACTCATATACATCTAATCATGAGATATCTGTTTATTACACAAAATTATAAATTGTTGTACAGATTAGGCTCTTGTGATAAACTTGACAAACATCCAACACAGAAAAAATATAAGGTAAAAGAGTGGAACTGAACTGTTTGCTCTGGCAACACGGTAAAATTGTAATGGTAATAATTATTATAAATATAATTTAGTTTTTTATTTACAATGTCAAATATTAAGATATAAAATATTAAATAAAAAATATATACTGTATTATACTAAATATTCATTTAAAGAATTTAAATAAAATAAGATTTCGTTTTTTTTCTTACAAATCATCTGACAGGGAAGAATAAAAACTTTCTTTGCCTATTCTGATATTTTTTTTTTTGTGACACAATATGATAGTCAAACACAAGGATGGCAAATTTGTTTCATATCAAGAGCTTAGTTCATCATTTTGTAGCCAAAACCCTTCTGAACCTGCTTGAAGCTTTATGACATGTCAAGAACATCTTTTTTCCTCGGCAAGTGTATTAATTTGTTCAATGTAAATCTGCATCATTTCATATTATTTATTAACTAAAAGTTAGAGTTAGAGTTTTAGGTGAAGAGGCTCTAACAGGACAAATAGGTTAAGAATAGCATGGCCTCCTATGGTTGCTGATACTTTGGTTCCCTCACTTGGAAATCTTGTGCAATGCAAACATTCCATAAACAGGGAATATTATTTTGTGTCATATTTATTCTTTATGTTTTCCTAAGCCATCTCAAAGATAATTCTTTAAAAAAAAAAGTAGAATCAATATGAACCCTGAATCATGGCAACATGAGGCAGAATCCACATTAAAAATATGAGAATACATAAAACAATGTTTTATCATGAGTAGTACGTAATCTTATAGAAGGGACAAAATCTGATGGCTAATTAATTTTAAAGGTGATAATGAAGGAATTATTTTTTCCAAGATGATAAGCAAATGGCTCTTAATTACAGGTGCTCTCTCTCTCACTTTACGCAGCCTTTGACGCAGCAGTGACAGAAATAACCCCTCATTAGCAGTAAATCATGTTAACCGGACTGAGTGTGCAGTGAAGGGGAGCTAACTCCATTTTGCAACAAGAGATTGATTTCTTACAATTAAATGAACAGGTGCGACGCATGTAGAGTTTCAAAATTAGGAGTTCGGAACAATCTCTCAAGTTTATTTCAAACAGACCTCACTAAATAGCCACATTTTCATTCTTTTCACATTTTCTGAAAATGAAAATGTGAACAAATAAGATGTGAACATTTCAGTGAGTGTTTGACATTAATTAAAGTGCATGAGAAAATCAAGTAGAAAGTTTAAAGTAAAGTTTCACTTTTAGGTTGTCATCAGAGCAGCAAAGCATATACAAAAATCTAAGATCATTAAAAGTGAAAGGTTCTCATAAAACTCATATAAATATACACCACAATTCAAAGTTTGGGGTTTATTTCAAGATATTGAAAGAAGTCTCCTGTGCTCACCAAGACTGCATTTATTTGATGGAAAAAAATACAGCAAAACAGTAATATTGTGAAATATTATTACAATTCAAAATAACTTTTTGCCATTTTAAATATATATTAGGATGTCATTTATTTCTGTGATGAAAAGCTGATCCTTTAGATAGGGCTGTCACGATTATGAAATTTGGCTGACGATTAATTGTCTAAAAATAGTCACGGTTATTGCGATTAATTGTCTGTTTTGGGGCTTTGACAATTATGCCAATTATCACTATTAATTGTCTATTTTTATGGCTTTCATTATATAATTGTGATTAAGGGTTCAGTAAATAATTATGATGTTATCTTTTAATCTGTTTGAGTTATTATTTTGCAGTGTAAGATTACACTTACAATTAAGATTACAGCCAATAGCTACCGATCCAACACCAGCACTATTTTTTTCTACACCACTACAGAATATCAATACTGTGTTTGTGGAACTAATGGTCACTCTTTTAAACCCTTTGTTAAACGCAATCCACTAAATACTCACTTCCTCATTACAGAGAAAAACTACATTTGAATAAAAATATATAAGCTATGAAATTAAACTAGCTGACTGTATAATTTAGCAGCAAAAACAATATCTTGAAAAAAAAAATCTTTGGTGCACATTATACAATTTAAACATGTTTATTCTGTTAACTATTTGTATTCTTACAAAATACATTCATGAACAGAAGATGAGTTTCTGTAAACCTAAATTCTGTCCCTCACATTAAGATATGGAATGGCTTCAGATGATATGCTATACAGTGCATGAAACGCAAACTGGTGCTCTTCTGTTTCTTTTGGTGTATGATTCCCCCTTGTGTTTTATAAAAAGCACAATAATCGCGGTTGTCTGAAACAACCGCGGTTATATCGAATAATCACGATTAGACGGTTATTTCATTATCGCGACAGGCCTACCTTTAGAAATCACTCTAATACCGTATTGACCCGAATATAAAACGATGTTTTTTTCTTGGAAATACATCTGAAAAAAACGCGGTCGTCTTATATTCAGGGTCTAGACTTTGACATGTCAATAATACACCCACAACAATAGGTGGCGCCAAATACGCATAAAACGAGTGTGCCATGAAATACGTAATGTAATGCGTGTTGTAAAGATCGCCGAGTAAAAACAAAAGAATAAGAAAACCTTACAGCTGTATGAGTCGTGACTGTCACGTTAGCCTGATGGGACCAAACTCCCTTTGTGATTTTAAAACGTAAGACAGTACCCAGATTTGAAGACAGTAAGATTTAACTTCTACTGTTAATAAGATTTTGGTAGGCTACTATTAGATGGATAGCCTAAATGTCCTAATTCCTAAACTTTTTTTATGGTATATCAAAAAGTGTATATATTTTTAATGTGATTGTTGGTACATTTTACCAGTTTTTACCATACTTTCAAAACAAAAATTAAAATAGGAAAAATATGCAATATGAAAATAATTGAAGACAAAATGTGTTTTACTGAGCAAAAACAAGATTTGTTTTTTAAAAACTCTTTTTCCAAAAGGTACATCTGGAAAAAGGGGGGTCGTCTTATAATCAGGGTCGTCTTATATTCGGGCCAATACGGTATGCTGATTTGGTGCTTAGGAAACATTTCATACTATTATCAACGTTGAAAACAGTTGTGCTGCTTAATATTTTTGTGGAAACCAGGATACTTTTCACAATTCTTTAATGAATAGAAACAGCATTTATTTAAAATAGAAATCTTTTGTAACATTATAAATGTCACTTTTGATTACTTTAATGTATACTTGCTGAATAAAAGTATTATTTATTTACTTAAATTAAAAAAAAAGTTACTTCCCCAAACTTTTAAACAGTGAAGTTAATATAATGATGATGTTACTTATAATAACTTCTCCCATGGTTTCTTACCTGAACTTCTTCAACCACATAACATAATACCACTTCCAGAGGAGACATGCAGATGTGAGAGTTCAGAGTCCTGTGATGGCATAGTAAATGAGTCATTAGGCCAGATGAAAATATGAGTTAATATGAGACTTGCACCTAAAACCCAACTTATCAATTAGCAGTCCAGTTCAGTTCAGTCCAACTGCAGATTCCTAATGTGTACTATGAACCCTATGTCTGATGAAAATATATAATCAAAGTGTGGACACATTTGACTGGCTTTATGTTTTTCGATATAAACAAAATACAATACAAAATTCTAGATGAGATGTTCAATTAAAATGATTAATTTTAAGATGCATTCAAAAGTTCTTTAAAGAAAAACATAAGCACACATATAAAGCAGCTGAAAATATACTACACACCTGTATGAAAACAAGTACACCAAATGAATGGCTACACTAAAAGAATCATAAAATGCCTTTATCTTAGCGCTCTGAACAGTATCTGAGTGATTGGGTCTGCAGGTTCCAGGCTTCCTGCCATAAGTCTTCTCATGTGAACACAACACAGGCCGCTCTCATGGTCCAGTGTCTCATTTAGCCAGACAAACCTGTGCACACCTGCACCAATACAATGTACACAGACATTAGGACTCCTGAGTGGACATTATTGCAAATGCATTAAACCAGCTGTATGTGTTCATAAACATAATGGCCTACAAATGCTCAGAGGATGCTCTGTAAAACTAACTGAAACATTCAGGCTGACCTGAGTTTTTCAAATACATGTGGAATCTTCCACACGTGCAGCTGCTTGACGACCTCCACACAAAAACACAAGCAAAACGCTTAATAATGTTGCATACCGGAATGAAAGCGTGTGCAACTTTACAAAAGTGTTTTAGTTTGAGTCTACAGGCCAAACTGTGAATGTGATACAACAGAGCCATCTTTCTATGGGAGACTGAATTACACACCGAGTCTAGAAAAAAGTCTAGTGTTTTTTTTTCATGCCCCATTATGACAGGTATCACCATTTTTACTATTTAGAAAATAAAATAACATTCTGGATTCAAAAATATTTTTTATTTTTTCTATAATTGTGTGAATGAGATCCCAGAAACAATAAACAAGGGTTTCGATGAAAACTATAGCTACCATGGCAAACTGTTTCAAGCTTAGTAACTGCTTTATTTTAGTTGTGGCAATACCATAGTAACCATGGGTAAAAGCATGGATATATATATATAATTTTTTAGAAGCTATAATTAGCATAACAACAATAAAACAGATTTCATAATATATTATTTCATATGACGTTTGGGATCAGTTTCTTATGCTAGGCTGCATTTATTAGATCAAAAATACACTAAAAATATTGTACATTACCAATATTGTGAAACATTTTATTTTAATATATTGCAGTTTTGAGATATTGAGCTTAAAAGTTTTTGCATTCCATATACTTTGTAGATAGAACCTTTTTTTTTTTTTTTTTTTATAAAAAGTCCCAAAATATACACAACTCAAAAAAAAAAAGGAAGAAAAAAAAGCAATATTATACATGTCATTGCTGTCACTTCTGATAAATGTAATGCATCACTGAAATCAACATTTTGAACGGTAGTGTATCTGCTAAAAATCAATTAATTTAGTGAAGGCAGTTAGATTCCATAACATATCTAACATCTTAGACAAAACAGGCAGCACAACAAAAAAAAAAAGACAAATATAGATGACAAATGCTTTGGGGGGAAAAAATGCTCGCTTTTATTAGTTCTGCATCCACAACAGAGGGCTTTGATAAACTGAAGTAAACTGATCAAGAAAAGCCTTTTCACCACAAACTGCATCTTTCTTGAATGAGGCTGGAGACAGAAGGTCACTTAAAACAACCACACTGTTGAAATGGTATCTGTATTATTCAAACTCCCAAAGCCAAACTCTAGTGTTCATGGAAGGCATTCCTCCAACAACTCATCTGATAAGCAATTGTCTACGAATGTATGTTCCGCTTTCACTGCCTGCCACAATTCACCCATAATCTGCCTGGTATTATGGAAGCGGTGCTTTCCATCAATGGCTTTTCAGTCCTCGTGGTATGATAAACAATTCACTGTAACTCTCAAGTCAAGTCAAGTCAAGTCAAGTCACCTTTATTTATATAGCGCTTTTAACAATACAGATTGTGTCAAAGCAACTGAACAGCATTAATTAGGAAAATAGTAATTTTAATTAAATTTCAATTATTTTAATGACTTCATTATTTTACATTTTTAAATTATTAAAAAAAAAAAAAAAAGTACAATTAATTTATAAATATCATTACGTTTTTGGGGAGTTGCACCACATGACACTTTACAACTTGGACCAGACGAACCAGCAGTACGGAAAAAAATCAAGTCTCCTGAATGATTATGGCAATGCTGGTTTATTGGGTTTCTTCAAGCTAGTCATCAGTCTTGGCCTCCATCTCCTCTGCATCATCGTCTCCATCCACCTCTGCATTCTCTCTCTCCAGCCGCTCTAACTGCCGAGCTAGTTCTGTCTCATCTGTGTCCGTTACCACTTTTGGCTGCATCGATATTGAAATAAGGTCAAATGCTATTCAATACAACAAGACAAAAATGAAAAATGGGAAATTATGATCATTTCTCACCTCCATTTGAATGTTGAAGACGCCTCTCTTCTCTTCGATCTTCTCTTTAATAACAGCCATGGCCTGATTGAGCACAGAAAGGCCCTCTGTGCACTCTAGTGTGGTTGTGGTCATAACATAGCGCGGAGGGGCAATCAAGTTGATCTGCAACAAAAGCAATGCAATATTGAGCAAATTTGGATCACTAGGAACACCTACTAGACTGTTTCATCTGTTTTAAGAAAACGTTTTTGGAACCATTTTCAAACAACAAAAAGTTTATATTTAATAATTCTAAAAAATGTCATGTGGTGTAACAAGCAAAAAGTTCATACTTCCTCACATCTTAATGACATGCAAGCATATACATCTTGATGTTTAAAAAAAAAAATGTTTTTAAATATATTTTCAAGATACAGTTCTTAATTCATAAATATTTCTTTTACATTTTTAAATTATTAAAAAAAAAAAAAAAAGTACAATTAATTTATAAATATCATTACGTTTTTGGGGAGTTGCACCACATGACACTTTACAACTTGAACTAACCTTGCCTTTCAAAAAATTTTTAAAGAGTCTTATTAACCTCGACCACATGACTGACAAACATTTTCCATTAATAGTAATAATATATTTTTAATTCAGAAATTAAAAAACACATTCATCATAAACAAGGTGCACTTCCGAGTAAATTTATATAACCGGAGCAAAAAAGTTCTTACCTTGATTGGCATGCACTCCGTTGAACACTTCAGTCCAGCCCTCAAAGCATCTTTCACTGCATCGATGCCTTCATAGCCATAGCAGGCCACCTCAATGTCCGCTCTTATTTTAACAGCCTGCGGAGTGAGTCGTCTGTTGATGTTATCAATCAGAACAGCCCTTTCCTCCTCCGTCAAATCAAGACCATCTAAAATGGAAGAGTCTCTGCACAGAATGCAATTTACGCAATCGTGATATAAAAACATTTTAGTCATTTCATAGTCAATAAGTGATTGATGAATGCATACTTACGACACAGCCTGCTTAAAGGCGTCATAGGCACCGTATCCAGGCCGCTTGTACTTCTCATCGAACACCCAGGCGGTTCGCTGGTACAGACTCTCTAGCTGCTCATCTTTGGTGTATTCTAGGACTTCTGCTATATGCCTCAAAATGCTGTAAACCTGTAACAACATACAAATATACAACATCTATGAGACCATGGCCATACATGGGGTTTTAGACATAGAGAGGTTGAACTGAGCTTGCTAAGTGGGATTGAAAGGAGGACACAAATAGGATAACAATAGCTTTAACACGTCAGACTTTTTCATTTTCATCTCTGTCAGTGAAAAAGGCAAAAACATGGTCATGAAAAATGTCATCATAAATGACATTTGGGTTTAGAATGACAACACTTTTCAATAAGGTCCCATTAGTTAACATTAGCAAATGCATAAACTAACAATGAGCAATACATCTGTCACAGTATGTACTAATCTTTGTTAATGTTAGTTAATAAAAACAACTGTTTATTGTTAGTTCATGTTAGCTCAGATCCATTAAACAATATTAATAGACATACATTTTACCATGTTCTAGTGTAAGTCTGATGATAATAACTTACTGAATTTACTGAAAGGTTATCAGGAAGGTGTAACCATGTTCATTAAATTCATTAACATTATGCACAAATTCATTCTTAAACTTATGCCTAATATGCTGAAAATGGCATTACCATCAGTCGTTTAACATTTCCGTCATAACAGCTGTCAAATATTAAATGTCTTTTATTTTTGACAACTGAAGCGTCAAGCTGAAATTTATTCTAGACTATACTTTGACATTGATGAGCGCTGTTTGACTGCTAAATGAGAATATCTTTGCGTTGTACTGATATCTTTGCAGCACCAAAGAACAGCTATTATTAGGCAATTATTTCATGACCTTTGGAAAGAATACAAAGCTCCAGATCTAGAGGACCTCAATGGAGGGTACGGCCTGTATGAGAGCACTTTCTCTCAAGTTCTGCCATGATTTCGATATTTGATCAGCTGGTCAAAGTCTTTTCAACATTAAGCAGACACGGCATACTCACGGTTTTAGATTTTGTGAACTTGTCTTCACATTTAATGGCCTCTTCAGGTGATACTCTTCTTTTGGATAAATCAATGTAGCCTGTGGAAATATGGATAGCGGATAGCACAGGTTAAAAGGAGGAATGCACCCAATAAAGCAAGAGACTTACGTTTGAAACACAGCCCTACCTTTCTCTTTATCCACACGAATGACCACCACACACTCGTTGCGCCCGATCCGGATGAGTTTGTTGATGGATCGGATTCGTCGTCTGGAGAGCTCGCTGAGCAGGATCATCCCCTCGATGTTGTTGTACTCCAGCAGACTCACATAGGCGCCCATCTCTGCTATCGACCTGACATTGACCATCACCACATCTTCCACCTCTGGAAACCTGTGCTGGTAGAATCTACAGCTGAGTCCTGGCATCTTGATCCTGGCAGAAGGGGGAAAGTCTATCGTGAGAGCTGACTGTGTAGAAAGCTCATTAGGTTTTGAGACGCAGCCAAAGGACGTCCGATACGAAACGCTTCTCAAGTAAACAGTCATTTTTATAGAAAAACGTAGGCAAAGTATTAAGAATGGAGACACAAAAACTGTCCATCAAACATACAGTAACTTAAATAAACTTTAACTTAAGTTCAACAATTCAGCACAAAACACACTACTTTCTGCCTCTACAACCATACTCTTTCACTTACCGATATGTAGGATAAAAGTGTACTGGAGTTTACTTAATGTCCTTTATTTGATGATGAGAACCCAAGTGCATATATATATATATAAAAAAAAAGAAGTAAGGGAAACTGCATCAGCATGATGACAACCAGGCGGAAGAGGAAGTTCTTCTTTTGATCGTCGCGTTCGTTGTTCAGTTGCTCTGTACCGCCATCTAGTGATTCGGAGGCGCACTTGTGAAGCGTCAGACTGGCAGATTCTGTTATAATGCCCCAAAAGTCACAAAATATTTGGGTTTGTGCATCTTTGCGTTCTTTAAAATTCCCACAATACATATTTACTTTACGTAAACACCAAAGCTGCATTAAAAAAAATGAGAAATACAGTAAAACAATTATAATGCGAAATATTAGCCTACTGAAATTTAAAATTTCTATTTTAATATGTGACTTTTTTTTCCTGTGACGTCAAAGCTGAATTTTCAGTAGTCATTACTCCAATCTTCAGTGTCACAGGATCCTTCAGAAATCATTCTAATATGCTGATTTGGTGCTACATATTTCTTTTTAATCATAAATATGAAAAACAGTTGAAGTGCTGAATAGAAAGTTCAAATTATCCGCATTTGTTTTATTATTTTTTGTAACAATATCTTACAAAAAAGTCTTTACTGTCACTTTTGACAAATTCAATGCATTATTGCTCAATAAATGTATTATTTTAAATTAAAAATGAATAAAACAAAACTTACAGAACTATTATTCATATTTTTAGGATCGCTAAGATTTGTATTTTATTTTCATTTCAGTAATTGAGCACAATTTCTTCAGCAGCCTCATAACTGTTGTTTTACATTTGAGTTTTAAATTAATTTACCAACACGGTTCTCTTCTAAGATCTAAAAATGAACAGGTTCAAATGTAATGTAATATATATATATATATATATGTGTGTACGTGTGTGTGCACAGAATCTTAATAAACAAATACAATTACCATCTCATCTATAAAGAAAAAGAGAAAACACTATTAATCTAGGCTTTAATTCACTTGTAAATTTCATACAAAAAGAGTTGAGAAGGAAAGGTGATTCTTCATTTACATTCATTCATTCTACTTCCAGTTGACTGGCATGTAACTAGATCACGAGACTTGAGGTGTCGCACAGCAGGTTACTGGCTCTGTCCACACTCACAACACAAACACAAGTGTAGTGCACAAGAGTAAAAACCTCAAAGGCATGTCTCCTAGTGGCTGAGCTATTCTGTACATTTACAAAATATATTTAGGTTGCTTTCTAAATACACATTGATTATCTTAAGGGAAAAAAAAAACAGTAAAAACAGTTCTGCAGAACAAATCTCAGTAACGCTGTTTCCAGTGTGTGCTTGAATCAGCTATGGAGATAATACTTGTCTGCAATAACTGACAGTCCTTCTTTTAAAAGAGTTGATACCACTCACACACACACACACACACACACACCTTTCTGTCCATTAAGATCAAGTGTTCCTCACTTCCAGCATTTGCACTCATGGGCCAAACATACCCCAGAATCATGCATTCATAAGCATACATTCAGCACACACATCTCACCTCAACATGGAGCTGATGTTTCATACTTTTGATCATCCAAAGTCATGAAAAACCAATGGGAAAAAATCTCATGAAACATGTCCAGGTAAGATTACACCCCAAAACCAAACAGGAAGAAAAAAAAATCTCAAAAGTGATTCAGATTAGAGTCTAATGATTGAACAGCATTTGGACTATTACGATAACACAAAACATTCTTAAAGAAAATGAAGCCTTTTTATTTTTTCTTTCTGATTTAGGACGAAATATGACCAGGACATGTTCTTGGCAGGTTTCATGAGATCCTAATGTAGAGCATTACTACAAGTTAAAACACAAGCCCTTTGCTCATGCTGAAATGGGTAAAAACAACACAGAACTTTCAAATCCTACTACGCCGCACTGACACTCACATGGTGAACCTCACTGTATTGCTGTCAAATACTGGTTACACTTCTGAGTGCTGGAAGTGCATGTGGATACTGAGACAGAGAGCATAGACTTACATTTAGCCATTTAAATCTTGCAGCTATGTTTAGATGTGGCCTTGCAAACTCTCAAAAAACCTGAAGTGTACCATTAACCTCTGTCATAATCACAGTGTTGCTTGCCATAGGAACACTGAGGCAGCGCCACAGGGATAGAAGGCATCAGTCGCTTTGACAGTTATCCCTTTTAGTGTCTTGTAAGCTTGAAAGAGTTGTTCAGATGGGCACTGAACTCACTGCTGGATGTTCTTCTAACACTGTAGTTGAGTTCTCAGAGTTTTAGGGTGAAAGAGGAGAGAACAGAGTGTACGAACATATTTGTCCACTAATAATGTCAGGGAACCCAAACTATTCTGGAGTCTGAATATCTCATTGGACTTTTAAAACGGTGACTTTTAATACCGTTGCTTTCCCACAACGTAAACCCTCCACAAACCCTCCAAAAACGTACATGCATATAGAATATTTACAATCATAAATAGTTATCAAAAGCAGTATCGAAGCCCTAATTCTACTGCTGCACCAAGTGCTGGTAACTCTCTCACTGGAATGTGGGTAACCGGACTCAAAAACACACCATGATCAACCGAATTATGACATAAAAATTCTCATTCTCTCAGCCTGCTGAAAGCGCAGTGCAGACAGACACTTCTGGCTAGGTCTGAGGGCACGTAGTGTCCTTATCTAGTGTTGAATTCTGTAGTGTAAAAACAGCGGCATTCAGTCAACTCTATGGAACCCGAGAGTGTACGATTCACAAACAGTCTGCTCTTCATTTACACCCGTCTGTAGAGGGGTCGCTGTGAGTGGGCTTCATCTCAGAGCAGCCAGGATGAGGGGACCCACTGAGGTTCAGTGTCTAGTTTATTGATGAGACGCAGCAGCTCCTGGTAGGCCTTGTCCTGGTCGGTGTTCACGATGGCGGCGTCAAACAGGTGGCCGTAGTTCTGCTCTATCTCACGGGCCTTCTCAATGATGTCTCTCAGCTCCTCAGGCTGAAACAAGAGAAAAGAACAAAAAGGGTGTGAAACCATGAAAATGGGAGTAGTAATCCCAGAACGTGATTTTGCGTTTAAAATGTAAGACAAAGGGCAGGGGAATGGAAAAAATGCAAGGGCTCAAGATGCGTTCTTTAAAAGTTTGAGCACCATGTCATGCACAAGATTCTACAAAAGGCTTGAGACTCAGATCTAAGATGTCTGTCTAGTGCATGTTTACATAGAAAAACAATGGAACATCAACACAGTGGAAGGTGAAAACATTCTATGTGAATGGCTCCTGAGAGGTGATATTTCAGGGCCGATGTTTACCTTTGGGTTTTTGTTGTCTTTAGCTAAGAGGGCTCTCAATCGCTCCTGGGATGGAGGAGCAATGAAGATAATGTAGGGCTTGAGGTCCGAACTGCGCAACACCTTTAAAGACTAAAAAGGGAGAAGAAACATAATGAATAACAACAATCCTAAAGGAAATGCAGGTGGCACTTGACTTCCAAAATTTGCCACCAAAATGCTAAGGCAGAGGTGTCCAATTCTGCTCCTGGAGGGCCACCTTCCAGCAGAGTTTAGCTCCAAATCTAATTAAACACACCTGAACCAGATAATCAAGGTCTTAAAGACCACTAGAAGCTTCTAGGTAGGTGTGTTGGAGCTAAACTCTGCGCAACGTGGCCTCCAGGAACACAATTGGTCACACCTGTGCTAGGGCATTGTTTCTAAAGGCCGGGACACACCAAGCCGACTTCATAGAACTAGCGGCGATGAAAGCCGAAGGTGTTGTCGCCTCACATCGGCAGCGTCGGACCAAAACACACCACACAGACTACAGCCGACGGCAAACTAACACGTGCGTTCTGCGCATGTGTGAGAGGAATGAACTGTCTATATCAGCAGCTATCAATAGTATATATTCGTCATTCAAAAGGAGAAACCGAAACAAAGATATACGAGATAAACGCAGATATACGAAACGTACACAAAGCAGCACTTGCTTACCATTTTCAACATCAGTAACGTTGATAACTTGAATCATTTTAAGCGGCTCATGTTGTTATGAAAACATTCGCGTATTAGAATGACTGGGAAAGATCACGTAACATTTAAACAGCCTTCTGTCTGTACCGCCTTCATTTATGTGCTTGTTTTCATCACTTTCGCTTTAATTCTTGGGTACTGACTCGTTCGCTAAACTGAACATCCAATCAGAGCTCTCACTCGCACCGACGGCCCCAACGCCGATTCAACATGTTGAATCGGGCAAATTGCCGCCGATGTGAGCCCGACGAGTGGAACACACCAAACAAACTAGCCCGACCATCGCTCGCCGTCGGCCTGACATTGGCCAACGGCCGACCGTCGGCTTGGTGTGTCCCGGCCTTTAGGTGTTCTGAGTGGTCCATCTCACCTGAGTGTGTACACAGAGGAGGCAGATTTTGCCTGTGTTGATGACTTGTCGGACTGAATCTGTGCTGGTGCCATAGAGGTTCTTTTCAAACTCTCCAGACTCTATGAACTTCCCTGCTGCAGAGTCCATCTCAAAGGCCTGACGGGACACAAAGTGATAATCGCGGCTATTCACCTCGTTATCACGACGGCTTCGTGTGGTGTCTGTGGCAAAGAGAGTTTGCAGCTCAGGACATTACATAGTAACACAAGCTGAAAAACAGTATGTTTTCTGATACTTACGAGGAACAGCACCAGCAAACCTGTCCGGCTCACTGGAGAGGAGTCTTTGTCGGAGCTCATTTTGACCACAGTTTGGTGGGCCAATGAGAGCGATGGGCCGTTTGCGATTGGCTGGCTGGTGATATAGTGCCATCTCTTCATATGTAAGAATCTCCTCGTTTTCAAAGTCTGCAGAACAATAGGAAATGGATGAGATGGAGAAACTACAACAAACTACTGTAGAACTCAACAACAGTCTGAAAAACTCACCATCATTTTTATTAGCATTGTATTGCATCTTCTTTCGCTTCTTCTTGTTCTTTTTTGCACACCAAAGTTTTCCTGTCAAGAGAAGATGAGAATTTAGAGCTGTGCGCACATGCATTTAAGAGTGTGCATGAGCTCTGCGACCCTAACCTGATTTCTCAGGCTCTTTATCCTCCTCTATGGTTTGCTTCATTGCCTCTCTCTGCTGCTGGAAACTTTTGCCTGGACAATCAGTGAGAAAAAGACACGTATGTGTGAAAGTCAATGCCAAAAAAACTAGGAAGAAATATTTAAACAAGAATCTGGATCCACAGAATAGCATGTGAGATACAGTACCAGGGACCAGGCCAGCAAGAGGCTGGTTGTCTTCATCCCCGTCTCTGTAGGCCTGCCACCAGTTGGGGTCATCTTGGCTGATTATGTGGAGGATATCTCCCTTCTGAAAGCACAGGCCGAGCTCTCGACATGGAACGTAGGGGTCATCTGAGGGGTCGTAGTCAAAATGTGCCTTCACATGCATCTGGGTGAATACAGGGACATGGGTTTAATCACTGATAAGTTTTATTTATGCACTGCTTTACTCAAGCAGTAATTAATTTAGTTCTGACTGAAGGCCTCACCACAGTCTCTTTAATAGGAGGTGGTTTGATCTGCACGCTGGGAATGAGAACGAAAGTCAGTACGCCATGCATGTCTGCCTGTGAACATGGAAAAACAACAACATTCAGTGTTCAGTGGCCTAAGAATGTTTTTGGATACTTCAGTACTTAAAAACCTAACAGACTTCTTCCTGCCAACTTTTTTTTAAAGTAATTACCAGGATGTCGAAGACCTCGTTGACATCTTTGCCACGGATTTCCACACTGTTGATCTCCAGGATCTCATCTCCTTCATGCAGAAGGCCACTGTTTTCTGCTGCCCCTCCTTTCACGATGCGGCTGATGACTACGCTGTCCATGTCGTTTCTAACAGTCGCTCCCTGCATAAATACGCATGTGCACATTAAGCTAAAATACAGGTCAAATGTCAAGAAGTGCATAATATTCTGAGGAAAAGCAATGAAAGAACGTCCTCACCAATGGGATGTCCTTTGCTTTCTCAATCCGCACGATTTTGACAGTCTCCCCTCCCCACTGGGTGAGAGTCTCACTTTGACTGACAGAAGGAACAAGAGGCTCCAGCTGCATCTCTTGTTCAGCCACACTGTCATGGGCCATCATTAGTGCCTGAAGGATATAGAGAGCCAGAGATGATGGGTTATATTCAGGATAAAAGCCAAAGAGTTCTACAGAGTAGACATCAGTCTGACCTCAACGTCATGTTATAGAGTTCAAAAGAGCTCAGGCTCTCGGACAGGGATTGTGATCAAAGCTGTGGTCATCGGCACAGCAACAGAGGAGAAATTGGGGGATGTGTGCACATGTGATGGAGACAGACCTGCACCTGAGGAGTTTTGAGCAGGGTGCCTAGCTCAAGTCCTTCCTTCTGCGAGCTGTTGTGCATCATAACCTCCACCTGTGAGGACAGATTCAACAACATCAGGTCATCATAGCAATACAACAACACTACTACATTTATCATGCCTTAAAGTACAGTAGTAGAAAGTGCTGAATTTGACTTAAACACCTTTGACAAATTGCATTTCAATTTTTTATAATATACACTTAAAATCAAAGGTTTATGATCAGTAAATTTGTTAATGTTTTTGAAAGAAGTCTCTTATGCTTATCAAGGCTGCATTTATTTGATCACAAATATAGTAAAACAGTAATATTGTAAAAACATTATTATAAAAGTACTAAAATAAATACAAAGTACAAACTAAAAAAAAAAAAAATGTTTCTATTTTAACATTTTACAATGTAAGTTATTCATGTAATGGCAAAGCTGAATTTTAAAATATGCTGATTTGGTGCCCAAGAAACATTTCTTATTATTGTTAATGTTAAAGACAATTGTGCTGTTTAATATTTTTGTGAACACTGTGATACATATTTTTTAGGATTTTTGGATGAATAGAAAGTTCAAAAGAACAGCATTTATTTGAAATAGTAAACATTTGTAACAATTATTTAATTCATCCATTCCGAATAAAAGTATTACTTTCCAAAAGAAAAAAAAAAAGTGCTGACCCCAAACTTTTGAACGAAGTTCATATTTGTGATTTCACAGATATATTAGAAAACTGTTGGTGTTCACTTTCTTAATAAATGTCCCTGGTCTAATTATGCATGAATCATCAGGGCATAGTCTAAAGGAAAAAAATGTAAGATTTCACAGTGTCATCAAAATGTAACAACTTTCTTTACCTCTGAAATGACTTTTTTTCTGCTGACAAATGTGGAAAAATATTAACCAAAAATATCACGGCCTACTTTTAAGATCTAAAGAAATCCTGATGGATGAAATCAAGTCCACTTTTACATTATTTCCCTATAAATATTTAGTTTTACTTAGAAAGGTCACATTACAGAAATTAAACTGTGCTAACCATGCACACAATCTCGGATGATAACTGACATACAAAATCACTTTGTGGCAAAGGAATGAGAAATGAGCCATATGACTAATGCAAAACGCTAAGAGGGAATGATGTTGTTTACTTTCAGATTGTTACAACACAGTAACAGAAAGTAGGGCTCCGGATTTCAGCAAGATTCCTTTAGGTTTTTGTAAACACAAAGTACAGCTTTGTATCAAGGGGTCAGAGCAATGGGGGACTTGGAGAAGTTTTGGAAGTGATCCTACAGTTACAAGTCCTTGTATTCCTCAATGTTCAAATCAGTTACAGATGGGGAACATACACTATAAAGGGATATTTTTGGAGAATTTTGGCAAATACAGTATTTATGAGAAAATTAGGGGATAATATTCAAGAGCTCTGGATGGGATGTGTCCACAGTTCACACTGGCTCTGGTAACCTGTCCCATGAGAGAGAGTATTACTGTGAGAGCACAGCACAGGTCAGTGGATCTGGGTCTTAATGAATGCTGAGGACAGAGCAACTCGCGCTCTTGTATTGTCCTGCACCGAGTGGGATAACCAAAAACAACAACGATGAGTTTATCAGGCTCTCATTAGCACTTCACACAACAACACTGACTCCAACTAAAGAGCCTTTTCACCGTAAAGCAGCTTCATTTGTGCACATACTCATTGAGCCAATCATTTGCACAGCTATAAAATGTCAGATCTTCTTAACTGTCCTTTACTCAGGATTATAAATGTGTTGTGCCATCAGCCAACAAGCAAAGTCATGACATTTTCAAGTCATGATTATTTTCCTGTGATTAGTCACATGGCATTGACACAACTTGATTATACTATTACAAACAGATTAAAACAATAGTTGTTAATGTGCCTGTTTTTAATTTTTGTGCATTGGTTACAGGTATCTTGGCAATATGGAACAAAGAACCAGGAGTGGTTAACCAGGAGTAAGAGTGGTGTAATCACTATTTTTAGAGAAAAGAGCTGGGTGGGGTGTGTTAACTAATCACTTTATTTCAACTTTACCAACCACTTGTTCATACCTACAACAGACATGCACCTACATGCAGAAATGCACTGACAGCTTGTGACTGTCAAATGACTATATGACTATAATACTGAACTGAATCTGACTGAATTATTGAACTGAGTCCAGCAGATTTAAAAGAAAATGAAGTATTATTCACATGCAAAAACTCTCTTTCAGTTTGAACAGTCCATTGCTAAGTGCCATTAATAGCACAAACGCAGATGCTCCCCTATTAGCCAGTCTGCTAATTGCCCTTTTGTTGTTGTTAACCACTGAATACTCTGAATCCTCTTGTCCTGAATTGTTCTTTGATGTTACAGATTTCCAGGCTATGTATTGTCTGGGTTCACATTTTCAAACAATGCAATAACAGTATCAACAAATGAATAGTCAACAACAAGACACATTTAGCAAAGTGTCACTTCACCTCTAACAGTGCTTCTAAAAAGAGATGCAAAGAGCAAGTGACACATCAAATCAGGTCTGAAGTTGTTCTGCTTCACAGCTACAGAGAGTTCCTGTCTCACATCTCTTCATGTGTCCTTGAAAATGGGTTTAATATATCCATTATAACTTTCATGTTGCACGCTTCCGTTCAAAAGTTTGGAGTTTCAAATTTTTTTTTTCTTGAAGTTTCTTATGCTCACCAAGGCTGCAATTATTTGATAAAAAATACAGAATAAAAACATTAATATAATATATTTTAAATTATTATTACATTAAAATATTATTATAGTTTAAAATAACTTCCTGTTTTATAATGTAATTTATTCCTGTGATGGCAAAGCTAAATTTTCAGCAGTCATTACTCCATTGTTCAGAATCACATGATCCTTCAGAAATCAATTAAATATGCTGATTTAGTGCCCCATTTTTTTTTTCAAAATAAAATTATTTATTCGAAATAGAAATCTTTTGTAACATTATAAAAGTCTTTACTATCACTTTTGATCAATTTAATGCATCCTTGCTGAATAAAATTATTAC
>NW_015548251.1:848615-849140 GCF_001515605.1 Sinocyclocheilus anshuiensis
TGATCAAAAATACAGTAAAAATAGTGAAATATTATTACAATTTAAAATAGCTGTTTTCCATGTGAATATACTGTAAAATGTAATTTATTCCTGTGATGCAAAGCTGAATTTTTAGCATCATTACTCCTTCAGTCTTCAGTTTCCTTGGTATTTTTGTGGAATGCATTTTTCAGGATTCTTTGATGAATAGAAAGTTCAATAGAACAGCGTTTATTTGAAATCTTTTGTAACATTATAAAACTCTTTACTGTCACTTTTGATCAATTTAATGCATCCTTGCTGAATAAAATTATTACTTTCTTTCTTGAATGCTAAAGGGTGGAGAAATCTCACTGAACGGTAGTCTCTCTCTTCATCTATATCCTGCTCATCTCAGTCCATACATAAGACCTTTATTCAATTCAATGATGAATGATTCAATGATGAACTGTCTTTAACTGAAAAATTTGTGTTTACTATTGTCATTTTGCATTATTGACACTATTTTCCTAATTAATGCTGTTCAGTTGCTTTGACACAATCTGT
>NW_015548251.1:849183-849295 GCF_001515605.1 Sinocyclocheilus anshuiensis
AAAAAACGTACTTACAGTATGTGAGTCAGAACAGCCGGCACTGTAGTCTACTCTATCAGGATCAGGAAACAGTCCTCCATAAAATGCGCTGGACACATCTGAATATTTGGGT
>NW_015548251.1:849589-849808 GCF_001515605.1 Sinocyclocheilus anshuiensis
TTCAGTTGCTTTGACACAATCTGTATTGTTAAAAGCGCTATATAAATAAAGGTGACTTGACTTGACTTGACTATTAGACATGGAGTCAGAGTTAGGGATGAAGCAAAAGCATTAAAGGGGTCATATGATGTTGCTAAAAATAATTTTTTTTGTGTATTTGGTGTAATGAAATGTGTTTATGCGGTTTAAGGTTAAAAAAACACATTATTTTCCACATAC
>NW_015548251.1:849818-855702 GCF_001515605.1 Sinocyclocheilus anshuiensis
ACTTAACCACTGATTTCTAATCGTGTCCTCTTTTGGAAGGCCAACCAAAGTAGTTTCGCTTTCACAACGAAACACACAGCGCCTTCATGACATGGCGGTGACGGCAACAACAATACTACAGCAAGAATAAAAGTTCAACTTTCTTTCTTTGCGTGAACATTTTGGCGGCGTTATGCAAATCATTCCCACAGAACGAGCCGTTTTAGGTAGGCGTGGTTGACTTAACTTTTATAAAGAATATCTCTTTGGATTTGAGACTTTAGTCTTTGCAACTTTATAGATCTTCTTTATGCAGCAAGAGCTTGTAACACTCCAAAGAGAAAGGAAAAATTGAAATCGCATCATATGACCCCTTTAAGATGTCTCCAAATGACAGATAAAGTGGAGACAAATCAAACATGTTTTTTAGACATTCTAACAACTTTAGTTTACATGTGGTCCCTAATTGCAAATCAACTAATCCACAAACACACTTTTTTAAAAGCTCCTTCACCAGGTGGAAGGTGGACAGTCATGTGACTATGACATTATGCCCACAGACTGCTGCATTTAACCATGAGTAGTTTGACGAAGCAGATGCAAGCCTTTTCTTTTTTCCAAGTCTTTTGTTTATTTTTTTATTTTTTCAAGCACCTACCCCTCTTGGCCTTCAGAGGGGAAAAATCCACCACGTTTCTTTGTCTGGCTGCTTTTTACAATTAGTAGGCCTATTCTGATGCAAAATGTGTCAGAGCATTTCTTATGTATCCATATTTACCATGAATGCATGTTTCCCGCTCATCTTTTACTCAATCCACATATTTAACAAGTGCCGCTCACCTCTTGTGCGAGGCCCTGTGCGTGGTCCATCATGGGGTAAGGAGGGCTGGGGCGGTTCATATAGTGGGCCACAGCGTTGTGAATGTTGAAGGCTTTCTGGAAGTCAGGCTTCTGGACCAGCTGTAGAACCAGCTCTATGTCCTCTTGACTCTGAGAGTCATTCAAACTATGCTGCACCTGCTTGAGGGACATCAACAGGTCCTCCAGCTCTGAAAGCACAAACACAAACCGTAAGTATGCTTGCAGATCACTCATGTATCTCAAAAACACCCTGCTTGTTAAAACAGAAGAAACAGTAAGTTCACAGAGGAACAACAGTACATACCTCTGAATCATTCACCCAGAAACCCGATGACATGGCCTCTCACAAAGACTCCCCCACTGAGCATGTTTATTGTTCGTCATCCACATCGCACAACGTTTGACTAAATCGAAGATGTAATTCAGCTATTCTAGCGTTGTCCTTGACTAACCAAGTTTCATCTATGCCGTAATTCTCCTTTATAGTGTCTAACTCGGAAGAGAATGGCGAGACACAATATGAGTGAGACATGTGGGTGTGTTTTCCTTGTGTGGTGTGTAATGTCTAAGTGGGTGGCTAATAGAGGTATTAGTGGGTAAATCAAATATCCTAAGTGTTGCCTTTGCTTTGTTCTTGACAGGACATTTTATGCACAATTTAGTGCTACAAAGAGTTTTAGACTGTCCAAAAACAGCATGGGGAGAGCGTGACAAACAATGCAGAGAGATGAACTGGAACAAAACAGTATAGCAAGAGTGGTCTGGGCCAGAATGTTTCATAAAAGCCTTTTTAATTAACCTCCCCCATCGGCGGGTCCTCTTCTCCCTCCCTGAGGAATTCTACTCACACACATCCCTCGGCCATGACTTACAGCAGCAACTTCAAGTGCCCCTCTCATTTGCACAGTAACTCAGTTCGTTCATCCTTGCCATGCATTCTGGACTTCCCCTTAATGGAGATCTATTCAAAACCAAGAATTTACTGGAAGAGCTGAGCATGTGTGTATCTGTCTAATCTAATGGATTAAACTCTAGTGAAAGGCTTCATGTCGAGAGAAACTAAAGAGAAAAACTAAGAGGAAAGCAATGAAAGGTGAAAAACATATAAAACATTTTTTTTTTTTAAATCAGCTAAAAACATATTAAGATAATGAGGCATATAAATGGACTTTTGTTTTTATTTAGTTTCAAGTCCAGTAGCTCTTTGGCTCTTGAACACTCTTAGTCATCAGTAACACCGCTCTTTGCCTCCTCTAAGAATGACTTCACTCATGCATGCCGATTTTAGCAGTCAAGTGCCCTTCAGTTCCTCTGAATCAGTTTCAAACTCACATTTCCATAACCATTTGTGCCATTTTGTCACTTTTTGTCATATGATTGTGGAAAGTAATGGTTAATTGTTATGTTTTTTGGACACTTTATACGTCTGAATGTCACTGCATATCAAGCACTGTTATTTTAGTATTTTTTATATAATATTATAGTATTTATGAACCATTCAAATTAGCTTTTATTTTAATATTTTCATTTTAATGCAAGTTTTAGTAATTTTTGTTTTTCTAATTTTTATTAGTTTTTAATGTTTCTAGTTTTAATTTGGTTTTATTTCAGTTCTTGTTTTAGTACTTCAACTTAACTAAACAAAGTTTCCAATTTTCATGTTATTTAAGATTTTCATCTAATATTTAATTTCAATTAATGAAAATAATTTTTAACAACACTGATAGTATCCGATTTATCAGTCTATCACTATTAAGGATAGAAAGGAGTAAGGACAGAAACAATGTGGAGAAGAAAGTGGGAATGAAAAATGTTGCAAGCCAGATTCAAACTCATACATTCCCTTTGAGCACCATGACTCAATGTGTAGGCTAAACGCCATGGCTTTCACACCCACAATACTGCTGCTTGCTCTGCACATGTCAGAGGCGGGTTTATAGCAGCAATCTTTGGAAACAATGCCCATTAGCAGTTTATGACACCCACCTAGTAGAGCTGGTGGTGCAGTGAGGTTCTGCAGACCACCTATGGAGCCACCCGGACCTTCCATTTGCTCGAAGGTGGGGTTATCGATGCCCACTTTGGGATTTTGGGAGAGTTTCTTGAGGCGCATGGACGAGTTGAGGTCAAGTTCCTGTCGGTTGCGGCCCTCTTCCTCCCGTCTCCTGCGGTCCTCCTGCTGCTGACGGATCCTTTCCAGCTGAGCGCTGCGTCTGACGGGCAAGGTGCGGGCACCCAGTTCACTGGGGCAGTCCACAGCCATCTCCCTGTGTCTCTGCACCCCCTCCTCCAGAAAGTCAGTGCCTCCGCCGCTCCCTCCCCCGCCATCTGACTCGGTCACATATCCGTTCATGTGGGAGGTGGTCATCATGGCTGTGCGTGTGTGGTGTGAGTGTGTGTGAGGTATGAGTGTTAGGAGGGGTGCTTTCTGCATGGTGTGAGGGCTGAGGCCATGACAGCAGGGCTGAGGTCAGTTGCAGCTCCAGACAGAGAGCCACACCTGGAAAAGAGGGAACAGCGGTAAGAGGAGCTTTCCACAACCAAGGATATTTTACGTGCATTTCAAAAACACTTTCATTCACATTTATACACATTATCTTTTCATTTAAAATTTCACCCATACAGCACATTTTTATTTACAAGCTTGATTTAATCTAACCCTAACCTTGAGTATTGAACTTAGGCTAATTCAGAATTTTTCAGCACTGTGCTACAGGCATGAATGATACCTAGGGATGATACCTAGCTCTGTTCATACACTGTGTGGTATCGGCTTTTAGTATCAGAGCATTTTTAGGAGTACGAGTACAAGTACAGGAGAGCAGTAACGGGCCCGTTACTGATACCAGTATCGGTATCGTGCCCGATACTGCGCTCCTGTACCTGTACATGTTTTGCTTGCTTTATGAGTGTTTTGCATTATATAAGTCTTTGTAATACAAATCGCAGCACATTTCAGATGAAAAAAACTTGACTTATATTTCAGAAAAAGATTTATATTTCAAGATTTATATATAACGAGTGGTACCCTGCATTATAACAGGATGACAACTGATGACAGTACTGAGCCGCTGAAATGAAGCAGCTCTAATGCGCCATTAAATCAAATAGAGCATTTTAAATAGATTAAATACTATAGAGCAATAAAATGAACAGTGAAAGTAACAAAAGCTTGTACAATACATTTTAATTATTGCATTTAATTAATAATTTTGTTTGCTAAATGAAGCCAGCTAACATGATTCATCTATACATTGGATATATTAAAATACAGGTATCGGTATTGGTATCTGCGAGTACAAAAAAAGTATCTGTGAGTACAAAAAGTATCGGCATCAGACTCATTCTGGAAAAAGTGGTATCGGTACCAAAATGCACTTATAAACCTCATAGCATCATGCTATAAATTACACAAGAATGCCCTGCTTATTTCCCTCAAGACATTAGCATTGTGGCAACAGGTTTTGCCCAGGCAAGCACTAATCATTTCTTTTAGAAAATGTAAAAATACAGTTTTTTGCTTTTGTCGTAATATATTTTGTAGTCTAGCCCAGACTAGTCATCCATAAAGTATGTAGTTCATTAGCGAAGCTGACTATCTATCCATCCATCACATATCCAGTTGTTTTGACATTTAGTTTCTTTGTCTTTCTTATAGGACAGTGAAAATTTGACAGTTGAGGGAGAGAGTGGACGAATGGGTTTGGGACAAGATCCAAGTCCCAGGAGCAAAACAGCACCTGACATCATCCATTAAATCTCAATGTATATGCAAAACACAAAAAAACTCTATACGGTCACAACAGGAAGTTGTCTTGTTCTTAGTGGTTCAACGGATCACAAAACTCACGGTTCAAATCATATTACGGTTTTTGAGTCATGGATTGGATCGTTTTTTCAGATCAGAAAAAAAAAATATTTCAATTTAACTTGCGTTCCATTTATTACTTAAAGCTAAGCACATATTCGATACCACATCAGAAACTACTAACCTAAGGGTGTATTCACACCAGGAAAGTCCGCTAGTTCACTTGCTTTGGTCCAGACCAAATACAATGTTGATTTTTTTTGTTTTGTTTGGTGTGGTTCGCTTTCACACTGCCCTTTTTGCAAGTGAACCAGAAATTTTAAACAAAACCACACGTGTGCTAAGGCAATCCATTCATTGGACAGTAATTCTCAAGCATACCAGAGTTCATTTGGGACCGGACCGAGACCACCTCTTCAGCTGGGTCTCGTTGCGGTTGTTTGGTCCGCACCCGAGTGCGATTGCTGTATTCACACCTGCCCAAAAGATCCGCAACAAGGGGGGAAACGAACTTGAGTTCGATTTAATCGAACCAAACAAGACAGGTGTGAATACACCCTAAGAAAGTTCAAACATGATTAAAGGCAAGTGAACAGCCAGTAAAAAATAAGAACAAATACACAAATTACAAGCATAGAGATAAATACAACAGAACAAAGTTATAAATAAAATAAGCACTGTGTAGTGTTCACTGTTGGCTTACTGCAATAGTCTGTGTTGACGGTGTTACTGGTGTTAACCCGCAACACCGGTTACGTCACTTGCCCACCGTGGCACCACCTCCACCGTCTTTTTGATTTTTTATAGTAATAAAAATAATTTAGTTCAGTTGTGAACTAAGTTGTCAGGAGTGCCTCAGTTGGAGTGCACGCGTCGATTAACCGGTGGAAAAATTTCATCACCGTCATAACCCTAGTTCACTCTATAAATTAAATATAGATTAATATTTGTCAAAGCTGTGTTTTGTTGTTTGATGAGCATTAATGACAGTAGCAGGTATTTATAGGCTGCTGTCCCTTTAAGACCTGATGCACGGATCCAATATAATGATACACATCCGATTTCTTTCTCAGCTGTTTTCATTCACTTAAAGGTGCACTAAGCGATTTTTGAAAAATGCTTTTGACCACAGTGTCGGACCGAGTCCCAAACACACTCGCAGCCAATCAGCAGTAAGTGGCGTGTTTAGTAATGATAGGGAGAAGAGAGCGCTCAGTGAGTGCACAGGACGGATAT
>NW_015548251.1:855876-862098 GCF_001515605.1 Sinocyclocheilus anshuiensis
GAGAGATGGAAGAAAAAAAAAAAAAAAAAAAACGGAAAAATTTTGAGGAACAAAACATTAAAAGAAGGGTTACGATCGGGCAAGAGGTAGGACCCGCGTAAATATCGGAGCAGCTTTCCAGCGTTGGAGAGACCTCAAGGAGCAGGGAGGCCTGGAATCGGACACCGATGCAGCTTTGTTTCTTCTTGATAGGTGAGTTACATTTATTTAGCTTTTTCACACAACTTTTCTGTGTTGGCTTTTGCTTGAATATGCCTTGGCTGGCAGGCATAGCACATTCCGCCATCGTCGCTGCCAGTGTTGTGTACGTATGTGTGGGGCGGAGTTATCAAAACAGAGGCCCTGTTGGGGTATGGGCGTGTTTGTTTTGGTGCTTTCAAATATCAACATTGTTTGGCAAGAATCGCTTAGTGCACCTTTAAGACATAACCGACTGCGTTTACCAGAATGATTGTCGAGATGGGTATTTTGTCACAATTTTAAGTGTATGTCTGTTCAAACTAGGGCTGTCAAAATGGCTGAAAAACTAAATTCGAATTTTGTAATGAAATATTATTAAAATTTGAATTATATTAGAATTTAAAATGCATAATTTCAGTTAGGGTGAAGAAAAGCTTTTGGCTTCTCTCTTGAGATGGCTGAAAAACTAAATTCGAATTTTGTAATGAAATATTATTAAAATTTGAATTATATTAGAATTTAAAATGCATAATTTCAGTTAGGGTGAAGAAAAGCTTTTGGCTTCTCTCCTGAGGCCACAAGAGGGTGCATCGAGCAAAATATCTGTGGGAAAAAAAGTGCATAATGTTTAAAATAATTTTTATAAACCAATTATAATTAAGTTGCTTAAACAACTAAACAGCATCATGTATGTATGCATAGTTTAATACAAAGGGCGGAAAGCCAATCACACAGAGTACATTTTTCATTTAAAAACATGAGATGCAGTGGGATGGGGGAAAAAACCCTCCATAAAATCTCAATATATGTTTTTTCTTTTTTCAAAGTTAAACTTGCATTAATTTTACATGGCTTTCTAAACATGCGACTTTTTTGTGCGAGATGCAAGTGCAACAGTGATAGATGTCCCTCTAGAAAATGCGCGAAATATGCATTCTGTGTGAACGGCTTGGTTTCAGTTTTAATGTAAACAACATCATCTCCGCATTGATTCCCGCAATATTTGTAATTAACAACGCAGCAGCGCGCATCTAGTGGCTTCAACTGGATAGACTAACAAAAACATTAAAATACAATGACACTTACATCGTCATCGCATCTCATGCGCTGCTGATAAGGCTGCCTCAAGGCACACCTAAAATTCGAATGCAACGTTTTTGCATTCGAATGTGGCTTTTTATTTGAATATTCGAAATTCAAATCTTTTTTTGACAGCCCTAGTTCAAACACAAGGAGATGCGAATGAGGATTCAGTTTGGTTTTCGCACACTGTCTGAAACGTCTTCCTGCATGTGCACGCTTCATGAGTTTTCAACTGTGCGCATAGAAAACAGCGTGTGAGTACCGAATCGAGATCTCTTTCGCCTGTTCTTGTGCTGGAATGGTTTAAAATCACTTTATCACTACAAATGATAAACTCACTCTATTATGGTTAAATTTTGCAATTAATCCGCAGATCACGTGTGCCGAACCGAGGGGCCTGGTCTGTACGGATCGAGGATTAACTACGATCCGTTCAACCCCTACTTGTCTTAGCACTTTACCCTCAAGGCAGCACCGCTGATTAATTACAGTGTTATTTATGGCATTCATTCCTGTATAAGTGTACAGTTATTTAAAAAGCAGTGTTAAAAACTGCACAATATGAGAAAAAAACAAACAAGTCATCCTCACGCCAAAGGCTCAGAGAGACAAACAAACAGCCAAACAGTGCTCTTCTCCACTGTAGTGGCCTTGTGGCTGTGAGCGGGAGCTGTGTCAGCTGTCTGAGACAGGCCATATCAGTGTTATCTGCCCCTTTATCATCCCCATTTCTGACAGCTGACACTTTCAGAAAACCCCAACTCGCTTTCTCACCCCCCAAACAAGACCTTGCAGATGTGGGCAGCCCTGACCCTTCACCCCTCAAGCCTTTCCTTAAATCTACTCAGACAGATTTCGGTAACAAACAGCCTTGAGTCATGGCTCTGTCACTCAGTGAGTCAGGTGATTAGGCGTGCATTTGAGGGAGACGCTGGAGGAAGCTCTTGTAATGAGAACATTCATGGCAAGAAGGATTTAAGATTGAAGTGTTTGCTGTTGACTTGAGATGCCAACGGTCTACCACTGAATTATGCATGAGACTGTGATACCACGTAAAATGGGCGTCTCCTTCCAGGAAAACCCATCGCATAGGATAAAGAAAAGACATGTGACCACACAATAAGAATAATGGATATCCTTTGTTCCTCCATATACCCATCCTCCATTCCACTTTCCTCATTCCACATCTCTAACTACTTCAACTGTGGGTATACAATATGAGAACCTGCCCAAATAATTTTGAGTTATTATTTTGCAGTGTAAGATTACATAGAGTATTCCAAATTCTAAGAATAGCTGTTTTTTGGTGTATGACTCTCCCCCTTGTCTCATATAAAAAGCACAATAATCGCGGTCGTCTGAAACAATCGCGGTTAGATCAAATAATCGCGATTAGACGGTTATTTAATTATCGCGACAGGCCTAGTGATGATTTGGGTTGGAATATTGGGAAGTGAGATGTAAGGTCATTTTAGGGTGTCAAAATGATTTCTGCAAGAAATGTGGAGTTCATGATTGACCATTTTCTGCTGTGGTATAAATGGTGCTCTCGGAAATAAAAGGATTTTCAGAGATAAAAGAGATGAAAGTGGCGTGTGTGAACCTGCATCTGCGCATCTCTCTCTACAAGCAATGAGGCTTAGTTCCTTCAAAAACAGCGATTTTACCCCCTCATTGCAGAGAAATATAACGTTGCGAGTCAGTAGCCTGTCGAAGCTATTTTACTAATAAAAGTTTCCGTGCTGTGTTGTCGTGTGCACTAATGTGTGTGCGTGCATCTATGAAAACAGCGTAGCCTGCATATAGTTTTAGTTTAGCTATAAACCCGAGCCTGACCCGAACCTATTCATTAAACATTAACCCGAACCCGACCCGAAACCCTAAAGTATTTCGGGACCCGTCGGGCTCGGGTCGGGTAGCAGACCTCTAGTCCTCACCCGTGTTTGCCAGTCAGCCCAAGATAAGCCCTCCAGATTGTAGCAGGGTCTCCTCTCTCATCAGCACTGACCCGCCTGCCTCCTCTCTTCCCCTGAATGCTAAAAGTCTGTCTCGCTTGACTCCTCCTGAAATAAACAGAGAGAAATTGTGAGTGCAGGCGACAACATGACCTTATTTATACCACATCAGATCACAAACGGATGGCACTAAATGCAGGTGAACACACTGCATTTGTAGAGTAAACGCTAATCTGTCCTGATTTGTCTCGGACAAGAGTAAAGGACAAAGACAATATAATATGACCTGTGCTGGCAAAATTAGTCACAATGAAAAATTTTTCATTTTCGTTTTCATTCTCCATTAAAAGACCTGGTAACACTTTACTTGAAGGGGTGTGCACAAGACTGACATGGCACCTTCATAATTATGACATGACACATGTCATGAATATGAAGGAGGTTTTATGCATGTTTATGTGTCAGTCTTATGCACACCCCTTCAAGTAAAGTGTAACCAAAGACCTTCATAATGATGTATGATTTGTCGGAATCAGACAAAAAATGACTCAGCTACACCTGTTTGAAGTCGATAGAGTCAGCAGCAAGGTCAATTTTGAGAAAAATCGAGTTAAAGTTTTCTGATGGTTCCAAAGCAAAATCACAGAACATCATTGCATCTTTTCCTCCACTTCTTTTCTTAATAATAATTACTGTATTAATAGTCACAATATAGCTGTTTTTTTATTTTATCTTTGTTATTATAAATAAGAACGAATGCAAAAAAAAAACTAAAAAAAAAAAAACTGTAGAACAAATATAAGAAAAAATTTTTTTTTTTTATTTCATTACCTTTTTCATTTTCCATCTAAACAAAAGCATTCAAGAAAAACAAAATCAAATGTAAAAATCCCTTTATTGTGTTAATTACAAATAAATTGATTATTAAAATTACAAAAGCAGTTCAATCAAGAGCAGCGAGTGATTCCCTCTTTTCTTTTATTGTTAGATTAACATTAATGAGGCGGCCTATATTAAGACCTACTGTAATGCACGGATCTAATATATAATGTTACATATCAGATGTTTTTCCCCAACAGTTCCCCAAATGTTCACTTAAGACATAACAAATTATGTTTACGTGAATACTAGGGGTGTAACGATTCACTCGTTTTCTCGATGCATCGATTACAAACCCTGATCGATCTTGAAACATGGATATTTGAATCGTCGATTTCGGACAGTAATCGATTTAAAACGCTAAGAATCGAATGAATTGTGATTTCTATAGCGATTCAATGCTTTCAAAATGTATACACATTAAATTACTACAAGCACGAATTAATGGAGACCTTGAACAGTGTTCGTGCCCTCGCATTCACGCGCTCCACTATTTACCGCCTGTGACTGTCACAAGATTGCGCTCGCGCTCCGTTCGTCTCACTGACACATTTTTTTGAGCAGCTGATGTGTGATCTCTCCTTAGTAGGCTACTCATGGCCAGTAATGCTAAAGTGAAGTAGTTTTGCTTTTCTGTAGTTTTTCAATGGCTCTCGGTCATGCCAACGACATTACCTGAGCAGTCGAAGGCTGCATTTATTGCATGGATGGAGCAAAAATGTAAGTGTCTAAAGCATACGCACAGTTCCATTGAATGATAAATGTAACATTGTCATTTAACCGAACCGAATGTATGAACTGTTAAAATAACCACAGCATTAACAACAACATTGAAATAACAGCGCAAGGTTTATCTGATAATCAGATGCATGAAAGTAGCATTCGTTGCTAGCAAACAGACATCGGGCGTGTTTCCTTTCAGAATCATCATTCGCTGATGGAGAGTAAAAGTTAAATACTATAGCATTTTATTTTATGAAAATGAGATGAAGTTTTCGCACTGAAAGAGAAGTGATCTTGCGCTCATAGACGTTCCAGGCTATATCTGCAGCTAAACTGTATAAAAAGCAGAATGAACTGAAACGTTAAGACAATAAACACAATAAATAAATACAATTTATGAATGATGCAGTGCTAATTGACATATAATTTATTACAGTACATTAACTATAAAGTATATATTTTTTACCTTATTCTGTGCAGAAAATTAAAATAATTGTTTGCAGTATATAAAACAATCATAAAATTGCCATAAGGAAAAAAATTATAGATTACAAATGATTGATTATTGTCAAGCAGTGTATCTGATTTCTTACTGCAAATTCAAAGTAAGAGATAAGAAAATAATTCCTTGTAAAAAAAAATAACAACAATAATACATACATACATAAAATTATTGTATTTGACATTTCTGTCACTTCTGAAATTATGGCTACGTGCCATGTCATGACTCATGCCAAGCATCATTAAACTAGCATCTAACAATGAATGGACAAGTGTTTTTTTCTCTCTAACCATAAAGGCTGCTGTGTAATTTGCCCCCTGACTAAGCATTTAAAGAATTTAGGGGAAGCATTTAAATAATCCTGTGAATGCACTTAAAGAATGCAGAATCGAATCATTAATAGAATCAAATCGAATTTAATTGTGAATCGAATCGAATTGAATCGTTCCGAATTTGCAAAAATCGTTCTTGAATCGAATTGAAAACCTATGAATCGTGAATCGAATCGCTGTCTACCCAAAGATTCAGCCCTAGTGAATACTTAAATACTGTAATTCTGTGTATATGTGTATATTTATCGGGATCTCGCCGTTGGAAGCGCCAAAGTCAGTGTGAGAAGCGAGTGAAGAAAAGTTACTCCTCTCAGAAAACGTGCAAATAAAGATAGCCTAATTTTAGATGTTTAATTACTATTTGGAGCATTGTGATTGCTAGTCGAGGGCTTTAATGAACTAATTTTTGTGAAAACCTCAAAATCGTTTTCACTTTTTTTCGTGTAGCTGAAAATTTGCCCGTGCGCATTCCAACTCATTTTTCCAGCACAGGTCACATATACAGTGGGTACGGAAAGTATTCAGACCCCCTTAAATTTTTCACTCTTTGTTATATTGCAGCCATTTG
>NW_015548251.1:862392-868824 GCF_001515605.1 Sinocyclocheilus anshuiensis
CAGCAAAGGGTCTGAATACTTAGGACCATGTGATATTTCAGTTTTTCTTTTTTAATAAATCTGCAAAAATGTCAACAATTCTGTGTTTTTCTGTCAATATGGGGTGCTGTGTGTACATTAATGAGGAAAAAAAATTAACTTAAATGATTTTAGCAAATGGCTGCAATATAACAAAGAGTGAAAAATTGAAGGGGGTCTGAATACTTTCCGTACCCACTGTATATATAAATTATATTATGAGCATTTCTATAGAGATTCCACAGTATACATACTAAAGTGCTTGTCCTGCATGCCTCTATTGTAATTCACACAGCCATCTCTGAGGTCATCATTGTGCAGTGACAGAGTAACAATCCCATAATGCATAAGGCAGGAATGCAAAACAGCCTGGGAACGACATTCCTCAGCAGACCAGACCAACATAAAGGCTCTATTGTGAGTGTTTGCATTCATACGCTTTCTCATGCAACCTCAATAACTGATTACTAATGTAAACCGAAGTCAAGGTTTCATTAAGACAAAAGAACAAGTGAGAGAAAAAAAGAAGAAGAAAATAAAAAAAACAGGTAAACAGATTTATTTAATTAAGTCCTCTAAGCCACTGTTGTTTGTTTGGATGCAGCTGTGCCGATATTGACAGGACAAAATCCAATAAATCTTTCCTATAAAAAGGTAAGAGGATTGTAGCCTTACACCTACACACAGATGTAGCTTGAGTGTAGCCAACATCCATGTGAGCTCCACACACTCCCCACATTATTCAGGTATTCATGCTGATGTCATTATTAAGGTGGTTTCCAGCCTGTTGGCCGCAGATAAGAACAATCTTAAGGCCGCCCAGGCGCCCACTACAATGCACCAGAGACAATATGCAATACAGAGCTAAATCAAACAATCCCCCGACTGACAATGCCAAAAAGCCCCATACATTTACATAACAGCCATCTATCTTTCATGAGAGCAGTTCAGATGGACGACTGAGGTATAGTGCTTTCCAGAGTCCAAAATCAACACTCAACAAGAGCCAATTTAATGTTAAAATTGGCTCAGGCAAGAAAATGTATGAAGTAACCGGAGAGTTGGCCACATTTTTTGTTTAGAAAATGCAACATGGTTTTAAACAGCAACACAAGAATGATATTCTGACCTTTGCTATTTAATCTGGCATCACTGACGTAAGCAAATCAGGTCGGCTCATATCAGAGAAATATATATGTTCTATGTCTGTCGTTTGTCCCCCAACAAGTTTTACTTCAGAAGAATTACCATTAGAATACAGGACAGGAAGCCAAAAAAAAAAAGGAAAACAAAGAATCAAATAATATATAATAGCCTACTTGGGTTGTGAAGGCTTTGCAACAGCAACACAAATTTTAACACACTCTTCATACTGCAGTTTATGGTGCTGTTTGAATAAATGATTAATTGGATATTAATTGGATTTTATTTTCTGCATTTGTTTAAAGAAAGTTTTTCCACATCCTACCCAATGTTGTCCTCCAAAGAAATCTGCAAACTGCAATATCTATGTAGGTCAGGCTGTTAAAATATAAACATTACATTTAGAGATGCACCGATCGATCGGCCAGGGATCGGAATTGGCCTATTTTCCTCATGATCGGCCCGGATCGGTGATCGGCCGATCAGTCTCCCTTCTTTCCGATTCCGAGCCGATCCGTTTTGTTACCAGCGGCACAGGCAATAACGTCAGCTTCGCATTCTCGCTCTCTTCTCTCCGACGACCCCTTCTCTCTCACACACGTCTCATTCGCTCCGGTTAAATGCTTGTATTGCGCATTATTTTAGTCATTCCTGCAGGTTTCGCGCTTACACCAAAAGCGCGGGCACCAGAACTGATCAATATTAGTGGAGCACACACAAGCCGCACTCATTCTCAAACAGCTTGTGAGCCACAAATACCAAAATGAGTGGCTAACTGCGCTAAAACGTTCAAATACATAAAACATTGTGTCAAAATGCCCGTCTTGGCAAGTATCCAGTTAAACACAGTCAGTTTTGGAATGTTAAATAGTTGAGAAAGAGAACGCATGTTGTGTAACGGTATATTGGGTCTGTGGATAGACTCTTAAAGGGACCGCAGTCCAATATTTATGCGGCTGTCGGTCATGTTAATCAAAGAACAATGGTAGGATTAAGGGATCTAAAATATGGTCATTCAGAATAAGGCATTAATATGTGCTTTATAAGTGCTAATAAACATCTAATATGCTAGTGGTGTGCATGCTAGCTAACAAACTACTGGAGATGGCAACAACAATTGACGGTAGCATTAACAAGCTTAGAAGATAGATGCAGCTCTAGTAACGTACATAGATATATTTATCTGTCATAACGTCTGGAGAGAAATAGCGCAGACGCTAGACAAAGATGAACATTTCTTGTGTGCATGTGTCAAGTGTCTATGTTCGCGCACGCTGTCAAGAAAGTTTTAGAAAGTCTAGCACTCGGCTATACATATACGTTAAGCATTCGCACCAAAACTGAAATTTAATTTTGCCTTAAAACGTAGTTTACACATGTTCAGCTTTGGGAATGAAAAATGAAATGGCATTGCTTTGTTTCCTGCTGGCTGTATAGAAGAACAAATTCACCATATGACACCATCTTTGCGATGTGAGGACCAATGGGAACACAGTATGCAAATGTCACAATGATGTCATCACAGCCAGTTACATTTTAAATGCTGTCCATAAAAAATTAGAGATGCACCGATCGATCGGCCAGGGATCGGAATTGGCCTATTTTCCTCATGATCGGCCCGGATCGGTGATCGGCCGATCAGTCTCCCTTCTTTCCGATTCCGAGCCGATCCGTTTTGTTACCAGCGGCACAGGCAATAACGTCAGCTTCGCATTCTCGCTCTCTTCTCTCCGACGACCCCTTCTCTCTCACACACGTCTCATTCGCTCCGGTTAAATAGTGCTTGTATTGCGCATTATTTTAGTCATTCCTGCAGGTTTCGCGCTTACACCAAAAGCGCGGGCACCAGAACTGATCAATATTAGTGGAGCACACACAAGCCGCACTCATTCTCAAACAGCTTGTGAGCCACAAATACCAAAATGAGTGGCTAACTGCGCTAAAACGTTCAAATACATAAAACATTGTGTCAAAATGCCCGTCTTGGCAAGTATCCAGTTAAACACAGTCAGTTTTGGAATGTTAAATAGTTGAGAAAGAGAACGCATGTTGTGTAACGGGCCTGTTTACACCTGGTCACTTCATGCATTTTTTTCTGATCGGATAGCTATCCGATCGTGAAAAGACCAGGTGTAAATGCCCTCCGAAACGCATTCGAGATGGATATAAATCCGATCGCTCAAACCACTTCAGGAGGGGGTCTGGGCCGCATTCCAGACGAAACTGGACCAGTGTAAATGCATCTGGTTGTTGAAACCACATATGTAAATTTTACTCCTCCCAAAATTCTAAAATAATAAACGTGAGAGCGTGTTATAGGCTATATGACATCAGTCAGACTGCACTAATGCAACACGCATCACTGCGGACAAAAAACTGAGTATCTCTTTAGCAAGCCGACGCGCAAACTGCCGCGAATGAAACTGAAAGACGCAGACAGTCACACAATCATCTTCATTAAAAGTAGTAAGACAAACTTATCTTTCCAGTGCTGATGCCGCGCGCTCTCCTATTGCGGTCTTTGATCTTGAAATGCGCTTATCTTTTGATTTTGTTGACGTGAACTCCGTTAAATTTAAATATAGCGTGGGAATTGAAGATCAGATTTATATCCGTTTTGCGACGACACATTTATGTGGCCAAGTGTAAATGGAAACAAAACTTAGTTTCATAGCTCTCTTTATTCTATTGCATTTATTTGTGCTGTTGTTTGCAATTTTTTTGTGTTCTTATTTTATTACTGACTTTTTACTTGTTTTTTTATGAAAATAAAACTTTGCGTTGAAGACAAGTAGATTTTTGTTTGTATATGCTGTCAATTATAGTTCTTAGAAAGAAAATCGGAACTGGCAAAAATCGGTATCGGCAGATCACACTAACAAAAAAAATTGGAATCGGCCAAGAAAATTGCAATCGGTGCATCTCTAATTACATTCTAAAATACACACAAAAAAATTATTTTTAAAGTAAAACGTAAAATCTCAAAATTAAAAATTAAAATGAATAATAAAAAAAAAAAGACAATGTTAACTGGTATGAGGTCGGTGGAACACACATTCACTCATCTAAACAGTGCAATTAATCTACACCATTACAATAGTTCCTTTACAGTTACTGCTATCATAAAAATACAATTATTTATGCCATAAACATTTCATACAACATTTAACAACAAATATCACAAGCAGGAGTCAGCACACATATCTGCTAGTTTAAAGCATGTTTAATGTTTAGGACAATTTGGATCTTGCACTTTCCCCACAGCAGCTCACTATGTGACCTCACTAATTTTCAGACGTGCTTGCAACAAACATCTATATATCAATATAATCAGAATTGTCTTATCATTTTTGAATATATATAGTAACAGGTTCTCCATACTGTAAATGTGCACTGTCAGGAGAGGGGAGGCACTCATCCATTGTTGTCCCAGCCCTGCTGCAAACCACACTTCTTACAGGTTAGGACTGGGTGATAAAACGATAATTATTGTGATATAATTTTCCTCAATAAAACGATAACAAGAGTTTGATAAATGTTCGATACAATGTTTATGAGCCAAAAGCGGAATGAAGCAGCGCTACTTATTTGAACCGAGCCACACGGACCATTTATTCGCTCAACTCAAAGTTCAAATGGCAGCGCAGCGGGAGCTCACTAGAGCAGATGCGTTTACTCGCTGATGAGTCTGTCACACGACACTAAACAGCGCTGTGAGATCCAGTGTGAAGCACTTGAATTCAAAGAACACAAATGACTAGTTTAAAGCCGGATGAATCAGCATTAACAAACAGGAGAAACACTGTGCGCAACATTACAGTCAGAAGGCTTTTCAATCTACAAATCGACATAATTTACCATGGATTTACTGTAGTAACACTAACCGCAGTATGGTATTGTGGCAGAAATGTGGGATATTCATATAAAATTTTATTATATTATTAATGTAGGCATGTATTACATGTATTAAAGGAGTAATGGAATATAATTACAGTATTTTTGTGATTAAGCTATAGTTTGTGTGCATTTATTCTAAATGTATTTAGGCTATTGTTTTTCATACAAATACCTAGAAACCATATAGTTACATTTTTACCATGGTATTGAGGTGCTCTACTATAAGTGTGGTTTTAACTGTGGTTATCATGATCTAAATGTATGCTACTATGGAAGACCAATGGTTAATTTTAATAAAACAGTCACCATAATTAAATTTCACCATATAAAAAATGAGGTTGTTACAATTTCTACAGATTACTGTTTTTGATAATGAAGATGAATTTACATCTGCATCCTAACTCAAGCTACTGTCAAATGTGCATTTCTAAGAGAAAAACAAATGTAATATTATTATTATTATTGCTGCCTGCCTGCACTGCAAACTGTGCTGAAGATACGCGTCAAAGTCAGGCAACACAAACCTGTTTCATGATTTGAAACAATATCACTCATTAGAACATGCAGAAACTAAGAACTTATTTTTTATATTATTTGTTTAGTTAAGGAAAAATGACTGGGAAAGTGTAAAGAATTCAATAAGTGTTTGTCATGTTCTGACCGTAAAGAGTAGTTTAAAACCACAATTAATGGCCTGGTATGTACAACTTTCACTGAGGAGCAAAAAATCTGCCTTTAAATTTGAAGAAGAAAAAAAAAAGTGATAATTATCGATAACGACTGATATGAAAAACTGTATTGTGATCATTTTTTTGGCCATATCGCCCAGCCCTATTACAAGCACGTATTCATTTAATGTTATTTTATTTGAAATATTTTTATTTAACAGGCCAAATAGGTGTTTAAAACATATACCACAATAAAACAAAGTTTGTTTATCTCTAAACCTGTTTAAGCTATGATAATAACCTCGACAACTATCCACTCTTGCTGTGTGCTTAGGGTCGTTGTCCTGTTGGAAGGTGAACCTTCTGCCCAGTCTGAGGTTCTGAATGCTCTGGACTGGGTTTTCATTAAGGCTATTTCCATATTTTGCTGCACTGAGCGTTTCTTCTACTCTTACGAGTCCCTCAGTTCCTGCTGCTGAAAAACAGCCCCACAGCTTGAGGCTGCTACCAGCACACTTTACTTTTGGGATGGTACTCTGCAGGTGATGAGCGGAGCTGGTTTCCTTCAAACATGATGCTTAGAATTGAGGTTCATCAGACCAGAGAATCTTGTTTCTCAGAGTCTGAGGGTCCTTTAGGTGCTTTTTTTGTAAATTCCAAGTGTGTTTTCATGTGTCTTCACTGAGGAGAGGATTGAGTTTGGCCA
>NW_015548251.1:869234-869834 GCF_001515605.1 Sinocyclocheilus anshuiensis
GCAGGAGGCGCTGTTGGAGTGGTAGAGATCAAGGTTTCCCCGGTAACGCTGTACACAAAGCAGCGCTCCGCTCACATATGCTGCTTTATCAGGCATTACATGCAAGATGAAATGAAAATGACTTCCAAAATTTTCTGAAGACAGTCGGGTTCCTTCAGAAATACAGTGATATAAAAACACCCGCACCGGGAAAGATGTTAAAAACCTGTTTTTTTGCTTGACAATTATGGTATATGGAGTGTAGATTGTTGTGGAAAAAAACTAATTTAAAGCAGTTGAACATAAGGCAGCAACAAAACAAAATGTGAAAAAAATGAAGGGGTATGAATACATTCGAAAGGCACTGTATGCAAATTCATTCTCTGCGAGCAGGAGGCGCTGTTGGAGTGGTAGAGATCAAGGTTTCCCCGGTAAAAATAAAGAGTTTAACTCTCATTTGATTAAAAGATAAATTAAACTAATTTATGCCTTCATTTGCACTGTACAGTAGGGCTGCACGATTAATCGAATGTGATTGTCATGCGCAATTTGTTAGTAAAGCCGGTTCTGTAATCAGCAGGGAATCATCACCACGTGCTTTCAGATGGAGCAGCATTTACC
>NW_015548251.1:869897-875241 GCF_001515605.1 Sinocyclocheilus anshuiensis
ATTTACACTTATTATATACATTTTTTAAGTTAATCCATTGATGTGCATTAGATGATGAATTGAATAGTCACCTCTACTATTGTAGGTTATGTTTTAGTCATCAGAAAAGAATTAATGAGGAATTATGAGAGGCTATGCTATTACACATACATTTCTAACATGTAAATTATTGAAGCCAAATACTTACATTTCCCCAAGCTGTTTAGCTGTAGTACAGTATTCATAGGCTTAATCATTAAGTATTCAGTGGCCCCACTTTTAACTCTCTCTTTATATTATCCTTATTGTAGATGGATGCACAGAGGAAGACGAGAGTAAAAAGTGCAGTGTGGGAGTACTACACTCAACCAACACCAGGAAAGGCAGTTTTTGTCAGAGCCCTTGTTATTCTTAATTTTGACATTAATTTTACTTTTTACACCAGACATTTATTTCGGTTCAAAATATCGGTTATCGGTCTACTTGATCTGTAATAATCGGTATCGGCATCGGCCCTGAAAAACACATATCGGTCGACCCCTAGTATGAACACAAACACGTTCAAACCAACATGGACAGTCTTAAGGATATTTCCCCTTCCCCCCTACTGGATGACACAACACGCAGTGGAGAGCCTCAAGACTGAAAAACATATAAATAGAGCCCCGAACCATCTGCTGCTCAAGAGCTTAAGTAGCCTACTTCAAACCCTCCTGTTCCATTCAGTGGCGGGCTGGCCACGACTCAACTACAGCTCGGCCCAGCAAGCTAAGCCTCTGGCCTCTTACACAAGGAATAGGGACATCTGGGTGCTTACTAATAGAATTGTCCCTTTACACTGCCGTAGGATCGGCTCTACCAATTCATATCCGAATCTTAGCCTTTATTGGCTAAATCAATAGGCTGATCTATGATAAATGACAAAGGGAAAGCTAATATTTCCCATGTGGAAGACCAGGGATGAGGTGAGGTAGTTTAGGAAGAGCATGATGAGCTAGAGCAGGTGCAGCACGGCTGGCCCAGAAGCTGTGGGTGTGTCCTCACCGTGCCAGCCAATAGGACGTGAGCAATAGTGGGCACTGTGTCAACAACCCTGTTGTTTTTCATTCCACCTGGGAAACGGTCCTCACAGATACTGCGCCTGTGAACACACACTACACAATAGGGCTGTCAAAATTTTTTTCGAATTTCGAATATTCGTCGAATTTAAAATAAAAATCCACATTCGAATGCAAAAACGTTGCATTCGAATTTTAGGTGTGCGTTAAGGAGGAAGCCTTATCAGCTGCGCACGAGATGCGATGACGATGTAAGTGTCGTTGCATTATAATGTTTTTGTTAGCCTATCCAGTAGAAGCCACTAGATGCAGCACTGCTGCGTTGTTCATTAAAAATATTGCGGAAAAAGAGAACATCAATGCGGAGAAGATCTTGTTTACATCAAAACCGAAACCAAGCCGTTCACACAGGAACGCATATTTCACGCATTTTCTAGACGGACATCTACTGTTGCATTCGCGTCTCGCACAAAAGAGCCACATGTTTAGAAAGCCATGTAAAATTAATGAAAGTTCAACTGAAAAAAACATATATCGAGACTTTATGGCGGGTTTTCCCCCATCCCACTGCATCTTATGTTTTTAAATGATAAATGTACTCTGTGTGATTGGCTTTCCGCCCTTTGTATTAAACTATGCATAAATACATGATGCTGTTTTGTTTATAGTTGTTTAAGCAACTTAATTATAATTGGTTTATAAACATTATTTTAAACATTATGCACTTTTTTTTTCACAGATAGTCATGTTATAGTAATGTTATCTTATGCTTTGAATGATGCGCCCTCTTGTGGCCTCAGGAGATAAGCCGAAAGTTTTTCTTCACCCTAACTGAAATTATGCATTTTAAATTCGAATAAAATTCGAATTTTGATAATATTTAAGTACAAAATTCGAATTTAGTTTTTCAGCCATTTTGACAGCCCTACTACGCAACACACACAGCGGTCTCTCACCGGTCACATTCCTGTCAAGGTATGTAATAAGAGTAGTTTCGCTAATATAAATGAAATGAGAAAGTAAACAAGGGTTGTCAAAGTGATCAGATGAAACTGATCCGTATTCCACTTCAAAATATTCCACTTTACACAAGCAGTTATTTTCACTAGTTCTGTTGGCGATGATTTATTCAGTCAACCAATAATTTCAATAATCTCAATCAGTTTATAAAAAGTCATTCATAACAATACCACAGCTCTTATGGCTTGTTATCTTAAACATCAAAGAGCTCCACTTAACGCACTGAATAACATGCATTATTCACACGAAGGATGTGCTCTTCCTTGGTCTCGCAGACTCAGCCCTGCACAGGATGAACCTGTTACACTGCAGACATGAAACGGCTCGTCCTGAGGAGTGGCAAGTATGGAAAACAGTACCTGAATGCTGTGACAGGGTGGGAACGGATCTCTTTTCCCATCAACACCCTTCAATAGGTTTTGTAACTATATGACAATACATCAAAGCTCTGGGGTCTACTACACCTTTACAGTGAAAAAGACACTATGCATTGACACCTTGGAGATATGAATCTCTCTCATCAGAAAACTGGAAAATACACAAAAGAAAAATAAATGTCTGGAAAGACATCATGCAGGATAGAGGGAAGCTGGACAGGCCGACACTTCCATGGCTGTCACTGTAGAGGAGAAACAGACCAGGATCGTTATCTACCCCAAAGCTCCAGCTCAGCATTCCAACACCCAGTGTTTGCGTACCAAAAAAATTCCAGATTCCAGGCTCCTAAGATTCGGGCACGTACCACTTAGTACCAGGAGGGAGAGCAATGCAGAAGAGAGTGGAAAAGAGAGGGAAAGATACGAACAGAGGGAAAATATGTGGCAAGAGCATGGTATGTAAAGGACAACACCAGGATGAAGAGATTAATCACTTTTGGCCTTTGCAGTGCAGAACAGAAAATAAAACCAACACATGACCTTCAAAGCTATTAATAAGTAAACCATTTTGCTTGCTTTCACTTGACTTACAACTCCCATAGAAGACATTCAGAAAGTCATGTGCATGCAAAAGTTTGGAAAATAAATTACCCAAGAGACCGGCAGGTGTAAAAACAACACTGTGAGGCTCCACTTATCAAGCCTAAAGAGTGTACACCAGGTCAACTATACGCGTCGCATTCACATAAGATTTGTCTTTTCAGACAACTTTATCGAAAACAACAAATGGAAACCAGTTCTGAAAACTTTTTCTGCTATTCACTGATGCTTAGCAAAATACTTACAAAATGTTTGTAAAAGCTATAGTTTTTAGGCTCTGAGCATGTAACCAAAAGTGCCAAGTTTACTGGTTGGCCAGCATTATTCGCAGTGCAACGTAAAGGAAATTAGTAGGGATGCACCGAAACGAAAATTCTTGGTCGAAGCCGAACAAAATGAAACACTGGGCCGAAGGCCAAATACCGAATACGTTTTTTCGCATTTTCCCCCCCATGTAGGCCTATTTTGCCATTTTTTTCACCATTGCATAAATTAAATAGCCAAAATGTGCTTTTTACTGTTTTGTCCTGCATTTCAAATAAAAAATTAATTACAAAACAACAATTTAAAAATATTTACTTAACACTGAACTTTTTTTTAAACATAGCAGACATTATACCAACAAAGCACAATTCAACTTAAAATTAATAAGTTAGTAAAATAATATTTTTGGCCATTTTTGAGACTTGAATCAGGCATGTATTATTTACTGTACAAATAAAGGCAGCCTTGCTGAGCAGAAGAGAATTCTTTTAAAACATTAGAATATATTACAGATCCCAATTTGAACACTATGTGTGAATGTTATAATAAATGTATTAATAGAGCTGTTGTAGGGTAATTATTATCATCATTATTTTCTTACTTTTTTTATTTTATTTTACAGAACAACAGTAAAATTACAATACTAACATTTAAGAATGTTGATGGAGTTGTTGCTTTTTCTCGGCTTTTATTTTGGCAGAACCCCGCAGGAAGATCTCAGTGCTTCTATTTGTTGACAACAGCATGCAGATTTATAAATGATTCTCGTTACGAATTTGGGAAGATGTTTGTCGCACGTAATACATTGTCACATGCCTTTAAAAAAAATTCACGAAAATGTTACTGAGCAACTGACGAGTAACAGCGCAGATTTTCCTAGCGCTTTGGACTTTGAACCCTGGCGCCGCGAGCTAGTGCAGCGCTGTCAGAATACATGCAATTCGTGCGTGCATTAGAAAATATAACATTCTGCAGTTTATTTACTAATAGTTTGAGGCCATTTTGCGATTTCAATCATCATACAGTAGCCTAACCACCAGAATCAGCCACCTCTTCATCTCATTAGAGACATGTGATGCAGCAATAAACAGTCTCTCGCTGTCGGTGCTTCGTGCTTGTAATGATTTCTGCGTCTTTCTCTGATAGTTTTAAATACTTTTACACTGCCGACATGTTTGCTGCATTAGTGCGTGCCTCTATTTGATCACGTTAGTCATTGTTCGGTACATATTATTCTGCCTTTTCGCTTATTCGGCCGAACACCGAAAGAGATTTTTTTGCTATTTTTGGCCGAATAATTTCAGTTGCCGAACATTCGGTGCATCCCTAGAAATTAGAACAACAAAATAGCTGTGTAGCACTGAGGTGAATATTTGAGTCGGTCTGAACAGATGCATTAACAGCTGTTCATTCAAATTTAAAGGCACAATATGTAATTTTCGGTACTAGAGGGCGCGTATTCAAAATAAACAAATAGACAAAGGCGTAGTTTGATGACGCCGTGACTGAGTGTGGAATCATGGGAGTTGTCGTCTTCAATCCCACAGCCGAAGCAATCCAACGGGACTCGGGCAGAAATCAGGTTCATGGATGAGCTAATGATTTATTAACGTAGTAGAATGAAGCAGGGTGAGGCTGAAAGCCGTCGAAGTGATTTGTTAATGTAGTAGAATGAAGCAGGTGAGGCTGAAAGCCGGCGAAGCGAAACGAGGCCGCTGAACGAGCGTGACACGGCTCGAAAGCAGCGGAGCTTTTATTATGCCACAGTAGACCGCTTCCGCTCCTTCTGGTCACGCGTATGTGGGGGGTGCCGTTTTATCATACTAGATACATTTGAAAGTTCTGCTATAATGCTACTCTGTGCGGTCGTCACCGGTCTATTAAAATGCACAACATATTAAAGCATCTTTGATGTTTCCATGTTTTCTACGGGAGGTGCAGGAGGTTAAAGCATGTTGTAAATTGTAGTTTGTTAATCTCCGCTCTAAACTAATGTGCTGCTACATTGCTGCACACGGACAGAACACACAAGCTCGCACATAATGT
>NW_015548251.1:875359-883903 GCF_001515605.1 Sinocyclocheilus anshuiensis
TATATCGTAAGCATGTTTGTTTGTAGCAAGTGGATACATGAATATGAATACTCAATACTGATTGGTTGAATTCACATTTTAAACAGTTTATTGTGCAGGTAGTTAATCTCCGCTCTAAACTAATGTGCTGCTACATTGCTGCACGCGCGCACACAAACAAACAAGCTCGCATAAAACGTACAGATCACGCGCACATAGAAACATTCAAGACTGCAGAAAATGATTGTCAACGCTGTCCTGTGATTTATCAGCTTAAAAACAGAAAAGTTGCAGCATATTCTTTCTGTTTCTGAAGTAACTACCCTCAGCTTCGCCATAGTAGAGAGACGTTGCACAGACAAGTAAGCTAAGCGAGTTAAGAAGTCATTTAATATGGACTTGGACTAATTGTAGAGTTCCAATAAACCGTTAAACTATTCTTCTAGTTTTATGCATTTATTTTTCGTTTAATATCATTTCTGAACAGAACTTTGATTTTTCAAGCATAGTTCTGTTTTCATTTCTCTAAAAACATTCACAGTTATGTGAACTTCTGTGTGCTGATACGGTGACTGGTCTGCCGTTCTATCAATCGTTACGTAACTTCATCTTTACATTCTTAAATTTAATGCAGATTTTATATTGGTTAATATTAGCTATGTATCACTTAGTCACTGCTGAAAGGGCTGAAGAAGAGAGAAAATTAAAAGAAACGAGATAGCAATCATGTGATGTGGTGAATGTGAAAAGGCGGCGTACAGTTTTCGGAGAGAATAGTTGAAAGACTTCGAGTTTTTAGACTGCGTTTTTTTCACTGCATGATTCAGTCTATTAAAACTGAAAAATTCTACATTTTCACAAAATTCAAGATACGGGGGCTCTAAACTTTCCTCCAAAATCAGTATGATTACAAATGTGATATTGATTTCAATATTGATATTGATACTGATACTGAACAGTTAAATAAACAAGAAGTTAATATTAAGGGACTTACATTTTAGACACCCTATTTCCTGTTTTTGCTCTATTTTCGACAACAAAAATAATTCCAAATAAAGCCACAGCCCTGTTTCACGTCTCTGAGCAACATGACAGCGTTTCGTTCCTGAATGAATCGCAGTGACTCACTTATTAACAGTGACTTGCTACCACCTACTGGCGGTTTCGATAAAATCCTAGAAAATAGAGATATAATTGTTGTCAATATCGCACACACCTAGCTGCCAGCCGTTCCGCGCAATTGGCAGAGCTGAATGTAAAATTTAACACCGCATACACCATCCTAACCCTCGCCAAAAAGGAGCTCTCTCTCTCTCTGTTTAACCAAACTCAGATTAATTTAGGTGGTTTACGAAAGAAATCTGTCAGTGTTCTTTTCATTTTCTCTCTTCTTCAGCTCTTCGCATTTCCCACGGTAGTTAGCTCCCTGCCACCTGACAGCGGAAAGCAGTGACTGGGTGATTGACAGCTAATATTAACCAATCTAAAATCTGCATTAAAGAATGTAAAAATGAAATATGTTAATATATCATTTGTAGTTGTGGTGCTCATTCATTTTTGGTGGGTGCTCCTAAATTTTTGCTGGTGCTCCTAACTTTTTAAAGTTGGGAGCACCAGTGCTACAAAGTAAAAAAGTTAATTTCGAGCCCTGCTTGCTGATAACCTTTAATGCTGGTGTTTGTCACTACTGTGGAAATGAACTAGTGCTTGACCAATACAGGTATTTCAATAGTTAATGCAAAGCAACAAAGCAATATCTAGAGCATGGGTGACTAAATATATACACTACAACTCAGGTTTGGGGTCAGCAAGGTTTTTTTTATTTTATAAATTAATGCTTGTATTTAGCATTATCCTGGATAAGAAAAAAAAACATTAACCATTTCCACAAAAATATTAAGCAGCACAACTGTTTTCAACATTTATAATTATAATGAATGTTTCATAAGCACAAAATCAGCATATTAGAATATTTTTATATACTAGATTTCTGAAGGATCATGTGAGACTGAAGACTAGAGATGCACCGATTGCAATTTTCTTGGCCGATTCCGATTTCCGATTTTTTGAAAGTGTGACCTGCCGATACCGATTTTCTTTCTTTTCTTTCCCACTGTTTATAAATGGTAATTTTTTCCCCCTAACCTTATTAAATGTCATCTTTCACATCAAATTCTTACTTTGTTTCAACTAATCCAGTTAGAATAATAAGAAACTGTAGAGTAGTTACCATTCAAATTAAATTAGTATTAACAAATTCCATCTTTACACTGCTGAGGAAACAGAAGCACAGACAGTCTGATGAAGCTGAGGTGCCATAAATGCATTTACACTGCAAAATTTCAAATGCATAAATAATTTTATAAGATTAATGTTTTACATATTTTTTAAAACATACAAATAAATGTTGAAAAAAATGCAATGATACTTTTAAATATGACTAAACCGCCAGTAGGTGGCGGCAAACGTCTGTTTTAATGAGTGAGTCATTTATTCATTAATTCAACCGATTCATTCAAACGGCTAATTCATTCAGAAACAAGCCTGTCCTTATGAATGGGCCACTGAATCATTGACTCACTCGATTAATTAAAAAATGTGGATTAATTCAGTAACAAAACACCGCTGTGTTGCTCGGAGACACACAACAGTCCTGCTGTGACTTTGATCGGAACTATTTTCGTCAGCGAAATTGAGCAAAAACAGTCAATATTTTGTCTAAAATCTAAGTCACTTAATTTTAACTTATTGTTTATTGAAATACTATTGTATAAATCAGTGTCACATTGCAATCGTGTTGATATTCGGGGAAACATCATGGCCTTATAATGTTGCTTACCTAAATCATATTTTGTAAATATCTTTTTTTATACCGCAGTATGCATCTATAAATTTCTGTGAGTTACTTTGTGTGTGCTGTCTCTCTCACACACTCACTCAGGCTGTGCAAGCCTCATCTGGCACGACATAAATACATTCAGTCGCCGTTTACGCTGAATGCAATTAAAATTAGAATCATTCTCACGCGAAACGACATGTTTACACGCGACTGTGAGTGTCATTGCCGGCGCCGCTGGCAATAAAGGATCGGCTCAGAATCGGCAAGACGTGAGACTGTCCGGCCGGTCACCGATCCAGGCCGGTCATGCGAAAAATCGTCCGATTCCGATCACTGGCCGGTCAATCGGTGCATCTCTAATTTGTTTTGGACTATTTTCTCATGATTCAGACGAGAAGACATTTTCACAGGAGAAAGCAATATTATGAATAGAGGACTCATATTTTAGCCTGAAGCAATGCTTTTCACTTCACAGGACTTTAATTGATGGAATAGAGTTGTGTGGATTATTGTGATATTTTTAATCAGCTGTTTGGACTCTCATTCTGATGGCACACCCATTCACTGCAGAGGATCCACTGGTCAGCAAGTAATGCTGTAACACTTTTTTCTAAATATGTTTTGATGATGAAACAAACTCATCTACATCTTGTCCTACATGTCCTGAGGGTGAGGAATTTTTTATTTTTATCATATATTCATTTTTGGGTGAACGATTCCTTTAGAGTAGTAATTCATCTGACAAATGCCTTCAAAAAGTCACAACACTTTTTTTTTTTTTTTACATCTTACAAATTCAAATGGCAAAACAGGGTCAGCCCATCTGCAGTATTACCTGACATTTTCTTGGGGATGGTTCTGAGTATGATCACTGAAATGACATTTAAGAACAGGGTTTGACATGTAGCTACTTTGCAGTAGCTTACACCACATACATAAACAACTGGATATGGTTTAAGACCTGGATTAATGATTTAACTGGGTAACTTGCCTTATTCTTGATTACTGTGCACTACTTCAGTTTTACATTCAGAGCATCAAGTGACTCATATTGTAATAACAGCATCTATTACAACAGGGCTAGGGCTGCACGATAAATCGAAATGAAATCGAGATCGCGATTCGACAGAAGCTGCGATTGTCATGCGTATCTTTCAGTGAAAAATATTAAGCAGCACAACTGTTTTCAACATTTATAATTATAATGAATGTTTCATAAGCACAAAATCAGCATATTAGAATATTTTTATATACTAGATTTCTGAAGGATCATGTGAGACTGAAGACTAGAGATGCACCGATTGCAATTTTCTTGGCCGATTCCGATTTCCGATTTTTTGAAAGTGTGACCTGCCGATACCGATTTTCTTTCTTTTCTTTCCCACTGTTTATAAATGGTAATTTTTTCCCCCTAACCTTATTAAATGTCATCTTTCACATCAAATTCTTACTTTGTTTCAACTAATCCAGTTAGAATAATAAGAAACTGTAGAGTAGTTACCATTCAAATTAAATTAGTATTAACAAATTCCATCTTTACACTGCTGAGGAAACAGAAGCACAGACAGTCTGATGAAGCTGAGGTGCCATAAATGCATTTACACTGCAAAATTTCAAATGCATAAATAATTTTATAAGATTAATGTTTTACATATTTTTTAAAACATACAAATAAATGTTGAAAAAAATGCAATGATACTTTTAAATATGACTAAACCGCCAGTAGGTGGCGGCAAACGTCTGTTTTAATGAGTGAGTCATTTATTCATTAATTCAACCGATTCATTCAAACGGCTAATTCATTCAGAAACAAGCCTGTCCTTATGAATGGGCCACTGAATCATTGACTCACTCGATTAATTAAAAAATGTGGATTAATTCAGTAACAAAACACCGCTGTGTTGCTCGGAGACACACAACAGTCCTGCTGTGACTTTGATCGGAACTATTTTCGTCAGCGAAATTGAGCAAAAACAGTCAATATTTTGTCTAAAATCTAAGTCACTTAATTTTAACTTATTGTTTATTGAAATACTATTGTATAAATCAGTGTCACATTGCAATCGTGTTGATATTCGGGGAAACATCATGGCCTTATAATGTTGCTTACCTAAATCATATTTTGTAAATATCTTTTTTTATACCGCAGTATGCATCTATAAATTTCTGTGAGTTACTTTGTGTGTGCTGTCTCTCTCACACACTCACTCAGGCTGTGCAAGCCTCATCTGGCACGACATAAATCACGCGACTGTGAGTGTGCACGTGGCTGTGACGTCATTGCCGGCGCCGCTGGCAATAAAAGGATCGGCTCGGAATCGGCAAGACATGAGACTCTTCGAGACTTCCGATCACTGGCCGGTCAATCGGTGCATCTCTACTGAAGACTGGTGTAATGGCAGCTGAAAATTCACCCTTGCCATTACATAATAAATTTAATTTTAAAATATATTCAAATAGAAAATCGTTATTTTAAACTGTAATCATATTTCAAAATATTACTGTTTTACAGTATTTTTGATTACATAAATGCTGCCTTGGTGAGCATAAAATAAATTAAACACAAAAACAAAAAAATATTAACAACTCTTTTGAATGGTAGTGCATATAACACGTTAAGTTCTTTTTACACATTTTTAATGATCGGCTCGGAATCGGCAAGACGTGAGACTCTTCGAGACTTCCGATCACTGGCCGGTCAATCTGTGCATCTCTACTGAAGACTGGTGTAATGGCAGCTGAAAATTCACCCTTGCCATTATATAATACATTTAATTTTAAAATATATTCAAATAGAAAATCGTTATTTTAAACTGTAATCATATTTCAAAATATTACTGTTTTACAGTATTTTTGATTACATAAATGCTGCCTTGGTGAGCATAAAATAAATTAAACACAAAAACAAAAAAATATTAACAACTCTTTTGAATGGTAGTGCATATAACACGTTAAGTTCTTTTTACACATTTTTAATTACTAAAAATACTATAAACAAAAAGTATTATATTTAATTATTATATGGATAAAAAAATAGGGCTGTCAATGTTAACGCGTGCAATTAATTTTGCAATAATGAAACTATAATGCAATAAATAATAATGCAAATAATCCTTAACATGGTAAAATAATTTTATGAAATTAACACAAAATTACTAAAGCACAATTTATATTCTAACCCTTTAAAGGGGTCATATGATGCGATTTCAAGTTTTCCTTTCTCTTTGGAGTGTTACAAGCTCTTGGTGCATAAAGAAGATCTGTAAAGCTGCAAAGACTAAAGTCTCAAATCCAAAGAGTACCGAAATACCGGGTCTTTTGACAACACTAGTAAGGGGCGTTACATTTCCGACGCGTGCTTGCGGTGTTCGGCCAATCAAAATGCATTGGGTCAGCTGGCCAATCAGAGCAGACTGTGCTTGTCAAAGGAGGGGGCTTTGTTGAAAACGACGCGTTTGAGAGAGGCGGGGCATAGAGGACCTACAATAATGTACAGTATTTGAAAAAGAATGTGTTTTTTGAACATTAAAGCATGTCAACATATTCTGTTACACCAAATACACAAAATAATGATCTTTAAAATAGTATCATATGACCCCTTTAACCCAATTTTTGCTTTCTCTGTTTGCGATCAGATCATTTTAAGCCTCTAAACTGAAAGTTTTCAGTCCAATGATCTAGTAAGCAAATGCATTCAGACAATCGGTCCAAAACAGCGCTAATGTAAAGAAAACCAGGCTGATTACATCAGAGATGGCAGAGAGAATAGAGACTCACGTTGCAATTTCAGTGAATTATTCCAGTGAACACATTCCAGTGTGTTTCACTTTAAAACAAGAGCTCTGTCATATTCTGTGATTGTCTCTGAAGACCAAGAGCCCAGACTCAACGTAATGTCAAAACATCCCACCGCTGTATGGCCAGATAAGACACAAACTACTTTTCTCGGCTGGATAACCAGCATCTTGCTAGTAAAGTTTTGATGGACGAGGATTGCAATCAAGGTAAAGACGACTGCAGTGATATACAGTCATACAGTAAGCACACATGAATCTGATATATTGATCCACAAACAAACCGTGTATGAGCTCTCTTGATGCACAGATCATACATTGTATTTATGCAAAGGCACATTTCAGTACATTCACCTGGTTTTCAGGATAATGTTCACATTCAGGATGATGTTTTGATTTGTCACGTGTATGTTGCTGTGTTTAGTTATTCTGAATGGATCCGTGTACTGTAGTAGGTATGCAGTCAGCTCAGGGCAGTTGGTTTAGGGGTTTTTGGCATCTCCATGTGGTCCTGTTCGGTATAGCAACTTGACTTGTCTAAAATGTAAACAAGCTCTTTGCTGTAGCACTGAACACATACTATTCAATTCTGATTTTTTTTTTCAGCATATTTTTCTTTGATGTGTGCTTTGGTGTGCACACATGTATCAATTATATAGACTCCTTATATCATTTGGCTCTTTGGTGTAATTTTTGGAGTCTCGAAGTGTCCTTTTTTGTCCTAAATTTATCTTGAAAAAAACTTTTAACTTTTAGAAGATAAATGGTGCTTGCATAATTTCATGAAGTGTGCAAATAATCGCAATGAATAACAGTCATTAATCTGATTAAAAATTTGAATCTATTGACAGTCCTAATATAAAATAAATAATTTAATTAAGATATAAATTATTATTATTTATATTTAAACCCACTGAGTGCCACTGTATGCTATATCCTACAATATATCCATCAGGCCATCAGATTTCATCAGTCTGGCAGGCCAGACTCACTGAAGGAACATGGCGGTGAGGTAATATGATTCGAGAGCATGCTGGCATTAACACTTCTCGCTCTACTCTGAAAACAGATACCGTCTCCTTGAAAGAAAGCCCATCTGATTCAGAGCCAAAAACCTCTATCATCTGTTATAGCATAATTTATTTGTGCAGTAACTCCACACCTGCACTAAACAAACACAACTGCCATAAATAACCCATTAACATCATCATCATCATCATCAACTGCCCTGAATTATTTTATGGAACAAATGATCTTTGACTTCAACATACGCATAAAGAGCAGGGAAGGTTAGCTATCTCTGTGACGGTGCTGATACAGGTTACCTTCGGCCACCTCTGAAGCTGAATTATATCACAGCATGCAGTGAAGACTTATCTTTAAACAACACAGAGCAGCCAGCTGACTCGCAGCTTGTGATCTGAGAAAATGATAAGATTGTCAGTTGTGTTCCTAATAATGGAACGAAGACATGGATAACAACCAGGCCCTGCTGGGACTTTTTGGTGACTAGGTGACATATAAAAAGGAACATCTACAAGACAAAGAAAAACAAGCCAAAACGTTGAGAGTGAAACACTTACAGTTGAAGTCTATGGGTCAACTGTCACACTCTCACAGACTTTCACGTTATTTATATTTGTCAACATTTTATTTGTTTGCTTTTTTAATAATGCAGTAGGGTTCCCACATGTTCCGACCAAAGATTTTTATGACTATTCCAAGCATTATTAGTAAAAGCATTATAATATCATTTTTTTTCCTATGCAAAGAAAAACTTTAGGTTGAGCATAACTAGAAAACATTTGATTGAAATTTCCATGACCTATGTAGATTTTATTAATTTCCATGGCTTTTGCAGATATAAAAATCTGACAGATTTTGAAATTGCTTGATACCTCCAGGTTTTCCAGGAACGTGGGAACCTTGAAA
>NW_015548251.1:884060-885729 GCF_001515605.1 Sinocyclocheilus anshuiensis
ATTTTCTGTGGCAATTAACAGCATAATACTATCAATAGATTAGCTAGTGTTTAATTCAGAATTTAGATTTTTTTTTTAATTAATCCATAATTAATTAGTCTAAAAGTGAGGTAACAATTTGAGATTATGAAATATATATCTAAACATTTGAGTTAAGTTGAGTAAGTCACTCTGTGTTAAGTTGTGAACGTTTGCATCTAAGAACATAAGAATAGATCAACATTGAAAAACTCGAGCTGTATTTTCTCTCTTTCACTAGCACATCAAACTGTCAAGTGTCCTTTGTATGTGCAAAAAGGAGGTTGATAAAATAAGCCAGCACACTGAACACTCAATTTTATAAGCACAAACACTTTTAACATGCGTAGTAAACACAGGCCAGAGTGTCTACAATCCGAGGCCATTTTCATGAATGACACACGCTCTTCTATTCATTAATAATGCAAAAATGATCAACTTTTAAACGGTAGATATGTGTCTGACTGGTGAAATATATTCCCTTCTACTTCCCCAAGGCAATTCAGCCATAAAATAAAACGATAACGCCCTTCCCATGTCAGCTTTGATCCATAGTATCCCAGTAATCACTCCAGAGAGAATATGAAGAGTCAGTGATATCAGATTTCTGAACGTTCCCGAAGGGAACAATGCGACATTTGTGTCCTAATGGCTGTAATGAAGGTAGATGAACAATGGCAGTCCGTGTATCGATTAAAGAAACTTCCACGCAGTTTCAACAGGCTTTTTTGAAGAGCTGGATGAACCCTTAGTTTTGCCATTTTCAGCCTGTATCTTCCCATTCATAGTAACTTAATCCAAAGCAGCAGGGTAACTGACTCAAGACCTGGTGAGCTGCCACTTTTTGGTCAATAAACGCGCCTATGGTGCCTAAAAATGCTGCCTATGTAGGCAGCTCATTAGGTTTTGAGAGACAGCCGTGGTATGAGCTTGGTATGCCCTCAAAACTCCAAAAATAGGGAAACAGAACTTAAAAATCCTATAAACCGTCTCTTTGATGTTTATAGAGCTTTATTGCAAAGAAATGAGTTTGTTTTAGTGTTTTGCTAAATATATTTGCATAGCTAACACAGCTAACGTTAGCTGGACAGTTCCCGAAGTGCAGCGCTGCTTTCTTTCCAGGCAACCTGTTGCAAACACCACTTACGCCGCGTTTTAACGGCCAAACAACTTTAAAGAGTCACTTAGCTTACCTCTTCAGTTAGATACGCCGTCCCTTTAGTCCAATTAGTGTATGAATACTCCCAAAACAAGCGGTTTTGTTCACAGAATAGCACATTAGACTGTCGTCATGTAGTGTGAAGAGTCGCCGCGGCTCCAGAGTCTCGTGTGTGTATGTGAGAGAGAGAGCGAGACGACTGGCTGACGGAGAGCGGCTCAACTGCGCCTCCGGCAACCGCATGAGACGACGCATCTGATTGGACAGATCTACCACGCTTAGACTCCATCGTCCAATCAGATGTGATTTTCCTTGAGAATGTCGAGCGGGCGACAAACCGGTTAGTTTCGGCTTGAGATTTTTGAGGCTTGTTCAGTTTTTAGATGTTAGACACTTTCAATATTGTCGAGCTAAAACTTAAAAAAAAAAATCAACCAACTTGACTAACTCCTTTCCGCATGTTATATATAAGGGAAGAATGCAGATTATATA
>NW_015548251.1:885879-887695 GCF_001515605.1 Sinocyclocheilus anshuiensis
TATATAAATAAAAGGATGTCTAATGCTTAAAGGAAACAGCTCAAGAAAGTGGTATCTCTTATTAATAAAAAACTGTATTAATAAATATAAATTCAGTTCATGTGCAGGACAAAAAATAATAATAATGAAAAAAAAAAGAATGTCCGGACCATAAAATTACAGCTCCAAAAAAATAATAATATTACAAAATTAAAAAATATAAAACATTGATCATATAAGCATGAAAATAAACAGAAATAGAGAACTCAAGTCAATCATCTTTCAGTGTTTATTTAAAAAATGAAACTGAACCACATCTTTACATAATGATCAAGAATTTTAATTCTCGCATTAGATCAGTATTACAGAAAATGATATTATAGTATAGAGTTTTCAATATCTTTTCAATTCCATAGTATATTCCTCAGGAGTGCTGGTCACTTGTCTGTACAATATCACTCTTGCATTTTTTTGACTGTACATTTTATGTAATTCATTTAGAAAGGCTGTCAGCACTTAAATAAGCTGTGTCTTCATCGAAGTTAAACAAATTAAAGTTTCCAGGGAGCTAAGCCTCTAGGAATGGGCCGGGCTAGTTTAAATGTAAGGGTAGTGGGTAAAATAGAGAGTAATAAGGGCAGAGCTATGAGGGTCAGTTTACTATGAAGTATGTTCCAGACTGAGGTAGCCTGTAGCACAGGACATGCCTCTGGGCGCGCTGAAGTAGCACAGAATTTACACAGACCCCCACCGGTCATTGTTTCCGCACAAAGTCTGTGCTACCCGGCGGCACACGCTACTTTTCGCCGTCACGACCACGAGAACTTCCCCCACAGCCCTGGCTTTTGGCACTGCGCACATAAACACGACTCACAAGATAAACGACAAGCAAAGCGGTTTTGTAAACCCTTTATGAAGCATAATGAAGTCTTTATGGAGCATATAATACTAAAGGGAAAGATAGCTGGGTCACCTTGGTGCACTTTGAGGAGAGATGAAAAGATCCAGCTCCTGCTGTCATTTTGAAGAACTTTTCATTCCTCAGTGACACATTTTCTACCGATGAGAAAATAAGCTTTCTGATGTATGTGTGACAGGCGCCAACAGCTGTCTATTAAAATGCTACGGCTATCTAGAAGTTCTAGCATTGAACACACAAAGCAATTGCAATGAAAGAGAACAGAGTTGCTTAATATGATCATATTCATTATTATATTAATAATCATAATAATTATAACAATATATTACAGAATAAATCTCTTATATTTCATATATATATTCTCACTTTAAAAGGTATAATATTTTCTGTCTTTGAAATATTATGATGTCTTCAAAGTCGTATTTTCATCAATTTCACATATTCGTCTTTGTTCGAAATGTTGATTATACTGGATCAACTTCTCCCAAATCAATAAAAACTAGCTGTGCCGTTGCATATTACAGAGTAGTAATGATATGTGGACATGCACCACTTTCTTGCTCGGTACTTGGTCTGTCCCCATAACATGACATCATAGCCGTCCTATGACCATGACGTCCACGACTTCACCCTTGTGCAACTCCACGTATTGCTCTGTTTTCGGAGGCAACATCAGAAGGCCGTTGGCACTGCGCATGCTCATTAGCCGACTACTCATTTGGTTTCCTGTGAAGCAGAGCAGGAAAAAGAGTGTCACTTGCTTTTTTGCATACAAATAAGTTATTGTCAACCTATATATATATATATATATATATATATATATACAGTGGGTACGGAAAGTATTCAGACCCCCTTAAATTTTTCACTCTTTGTTATATTGCAGCCATTTGCTAAAATCATTTAAGTTAATTTTTTTTC
>NW_015548251.1:887741-902033 GCF_001515605.1 Sinocyclocheilus anshuiensis
GATTTTAGCAAATGGCTGCAATATAACAAAGAGTGAAAAATTGAAGGGGGTCTGAATACTTTCCGTACCCACTGTATATATATATATATATATAACTAATTATGTATACCTGTGCTCTGTGCCCAGGGAAGTGGTTCCTGGTGGTGCCATGTCAGTATACAGCGATGATATTCTGGACGTGGATCCAACTTTACATCACAGGACAGCTGCCAAGAAAAGGACACATACTGATGTTATCGCAGCAGTACAGAAACACAGTGCAAGTCACAAGAACCCAGTGGACGAAGTACACTGTTCAAGTACTGGGATAAAAGTACAGATACATTAATAAAACATTACTCCAATAAAAGTATACTCCTTTTTAATTTTACTTGAGCACAAGTACAAAAGTATTTGTTTTTAAATGTACTTAAGTATTAAAAGTACTGATTGATAAATGTTTATTCTGCTATGTTATGCACTCCATCCTACATCCTATATGCAGACCCTTAATATGTACTGATCTGTAAGTAAGAAAAAGTTTTGGTAAGTTTCAGAACCAAAACGTGTCATACAGCATCAAACATGAAATATATCAATGCATCAATTTGGGATACTAAATTCAAATGTGCAAACAAGCAGAAATAAAATACACCCTATAGTATATTTAACAATAGGAAAAAACAAAATGTGTGTAAATGTCTATTGACAAATAGAGAAAAACGCTATTTTGAGAGAGAAAAAAATGCTAAGCAAACATACTAGTTTAAATATCATTTGAAACTGCTACGGCAGCAGGGAAGATTTATTTGCGATATTTCAATGTTATTGCATTATCTTAAGCTGCATATGTTTCATTTTTACCTAAAACCTACACCGTTCAGATGGTGATATATGACATATTGTATTCACATTTTATACAACCATTTCATACAGCAGGTTTAAACAGCTCACCATTTTACAGCAGATGTAGTTCACAAACAACTGATGATCGTGGCCAAAACATTATTTTATCAAATATGATTTTTTAACAATAATGAATCCTAAAATTTGGCATTAGTAACTTCAATTTCAAGCTATCAGTTGTGCACACACTGAAGCTCAAAGGATCTCCTGCTTCTTGGCTTATTTTAACCAGGAAGGTCCCATTGAGAAACGCTATCTCTTCTACCAGAGAGTCCTGACTCACTCTGACTGGATCACTGAATCGAATTGACTCAAGAACAGCTGGGATCGGAATCGGATCAGTCCAATTCGTGAATGAATTGTCCAGTGCGATGTGTGGACTGATTCAACAGGTTCATTGAAATGAATCAGCTCGTTCGAGAATCTGGCATTGCTATCACGTCTCAGAGCGTATAACGATTTCTACAATTCATATTAACAAGGAACAATACGTCTTTATGAAATGTAATTCTTTGGAAAGGTTTCCCAAAATATTAGAAAAAGTAAGGATATTTAAATTGACTTAAGTACAGTATTGAAGTATCCACCAATGCAAGAACATGAGCTTTAGTGGCCATGCTCACCCTGGCTTTGATGATGGTGGGTCGTGGGTCCAGGATCCCTTGCATCTTTCTTAATGCAGGGATGACAAAGAGGTTACAGGTTACAACAGCTGACACTGGGTTACCTGAGAGAGAAAGAAGAGACGACTGTTGAGGTGAAGACTTTGGCTTATGATTTCGGGTCAGGGGTGGAGGTCTGGGGCAGAATCTCTCTGAACTCTGGATCATCTGTAGTGGATAGGTATTAGGTTTGTTTTCTGATAAAGCACCACTGATGTCTTTAAAGCAACAGTTCACCTCCAAAATGCAAATTCTGTCACCATTTATTCACCCTCGTTTTGTTGCAAACCTTTCTGAACTTGTGTTTCAGAGAACACAAAAGGAGATGTTTAGCAGAATGTTTCTGCATACTATTCAAGTATACAGTGATCAGTGGCCATCAAGCTCCAGAAACAACTGAACACCATAAAAGTAACACAAAAAGTTGTCTAAAATCAAGCAATAGCTTTGTGAAGGAAACTGACATTTATTTAAATTATTCACTGAAAATCTTCCACAGATCTCAGCCTCATTCTTGTACACTACTGTTCAAAAGTTTAGCCTCTGTAAGAACAGTAAAAAACGTAATATTATATTAAAAAAATGACTGCAATTTAAAATAACTGTTTTATCTTCATTCATTTTAAAATGTAATTTATTAATGGAACTGAAAAGCTGCATTTTCAGCAGCCATTACTCCAGTCTTCAGTGTCACATGATCCTTCAGAAATCATTCTAAAATGCTGATTTGCTGCTCAAGTAACATTTCTTATTATAATTTTGAAAATAGTTGTGCTGCATAATACTTTTTTGTGGAAATCGTTATACATTTCTTTTAAGGTTTCTTTGATGAATAGAAAGTTCAAAAGAGCCACATTTATTAAAAATAGATCTTTTGTAACCTTAAAAATGTCTTTACGGCCACTTTTGTTCAATTTAATGCGTCCTATTAATTTCTTTCTTTCTGTATACCTATATCATTAAATTAAAAATAGCAGCATTAACATTTTGCTCAGCTTCTTCTTTTGTGTTCTATGGAAAAAGGAAAGTCATACAAGGTTTGTAACAACATGATGGTGATTAAATGATGACAAAATTGAGTCAACTGCCCCTTTAAGGAGTATTTTTGATGTCAGAGTTCAGTTTGTCTGGTTGGTGTGAAATCTGCACTGACACTGATGATGCAAATATACATTTGTGTAAATGTACATTTCGAAGCCTAATAATACTAGGAATGGAATTGAACTCTGGTTCATACCAAAGCAATCAAATAAAGTGTGAAATCAAGCCAATACTCTCTGATAAGACAAATGTGTACCAACTACTGAAACCAGTTAAGGAAGAAGAGTGTATCAAGTGCAGAGGTGCCCTCCACCACATCAACATGAAGGGAAGAAGGGCATTGAAAGCAAAAGGAGGACAGAACTACATCAAATAGCCGTTTCAAAACATTAAGCCACATCACAGTACACAAAACGGAAAGGGCTTTGGGAAGGTTGCAACAGAACTAATAGCTACAAGGAGTGCCACGAACGCAAAAAAAAAAAAAAAAGCAAAAACACAAGGCTTCTCTCAGAAAACAGAACAGAAAGTGTCACATTGGAAAATCAGAACAAAAATATTATTCCTATGTTTCATTTAATTGTGTTTTGGAGGTTGTTACTGTAGATTAGAAAAGGCCTTTTCGGGTTTTCATCTTGTAATGTCTAATAATTATAACATGCTGGTCCCAAATGAGCCCAAGTGCACTAAAAAGAGATTTCGTGTTTTGGTAATTAGGGTTTCGTGTCAAAATTTCAAGTCCATTTCCGTTTTCTGAGCTTGGGCTGAAGACAGGGCTTATTTCCTGAATTAAGAGCACCTACTTCCTTGTGGGGGAGGAGGCACAGGCAGTCTGCTGGCCTCGCTGTCACTCAGGGGCACAGCCTCCAGAAGAGTCGCCCCTGTGTCTCTGTAGGTGAAATTACCTTTGAAGGGGAATATAGAAATCGCCACTGTCACCACTGCCTCGACCACCTGGTTTCTGAAGGCACAAGGTGGGAGTACAGTTGGCTTGGGGTGGGGGCAAGCCTGGGAAAGCTGATCGGACCGGTGGGCAAGCAGGGAGATGCAGGTTTGCAGAAAGGTACACAGGTGGGCAACCGTGGGCTGATTAAATTTTATGGAGAAGGGACCATTTAGTTTGTAGATGATACTATATAGATATGTGAGTTTATGTAAATAGTTAGAATAAGAGAAGTTGTTCTACTGTAAGTAGTACAATACATAGAGTACGTGGGAGAAAGAGGAAACTCAAGTCACCTGGGTTTGTGTGTGTATGTGTTTTCATTTGAGTAAATTTTAAACAGTTCCAACTCGGAGACACTTTTCCTGTCAAACTTCTCCATTTGTTTACATACACACTTAGTATGTCACATACACAGCGTATTATACCTGGAAGGGCGAAGATCAGCTTTCTGGTACCGTCAATGTCTAAGGTGGCAAACGTAGTAGGCAAACTGAAATAGAAATAGAATAAAGCATCAATATTCTACATCCCAGGCAATGTTCCCTTTAAGCTGCGCGCAGGTATGGCCGCGCACTTCTTACATTGCGACCGCGCAAAAGAATAATATGCCGCGCACAGGACACATGCAAAAAACGGAGTTGGGAAAGCCATTTGATTGAATTCTAATAAATGCAAAATAATTGCAATACTCGGGCAAACCACTATAGAGTTGGTGTCACTATAGAGTTAGAACCGGTGAACAGGTGAAAGCTGAAATGCAATAAAATATAAACATTAGATGAAATGTTGTACTAAAATGACTAAAACGAAAACTGAAATAAAAGTACTAAAAATGACTTATACAAAAACTGAAGTAAAAATTAAATAAAGCTAAATGCAGATTTAAACTGAGAAAGCACATAACAAAATTACTCAAAATAAAAAAATGAAAACTGAAAATATAAAAATAAAAGCTAAGTCAAAATATTCATAAATACTATAATAGGAAATAAGTAATACTAAAAGAACACTGAAACAATAATATTTAGCTCTTTTTCTGTCTTTATTGCTTTGTCTTAGTTGAATTAGACGCCTATGTTCATAAACCATCTGATGCATATTGCAAACAAAAAAAATGATTGGTACTTCGCAACTTTTGGGAGTCAGGATGCACAGGTTCTTATCAATATTTTGGTGTTGCCAACATTTTTTAGGTCATGGCATTAAATCCTTGAAAGTGTTTTATGGCAGTTAGTTCATTAAATAAAAAAAGAAAAAAAGCAAGATTTCCTCAATCCAACAACCAAACGCCTCCCCTCACGTCAGTGCTGCCCCATCCAGACTTTACGGAAATCTGTCTCTGCATGATTAAGACTGATTCTCTCACTTACCCCGGCTTCATAAACACTCGGCCAAAGTGGATTTGGGCATGGAGGTCTATATCCAGAACTTGCTTCAGGTAGTCCTGAAAAAAAAAAAAAAACAAGACTTTTGCATGAGTGTTTACATTTCTCCTCTTATGTAGGACAACACATCTATCCGCGCCTGGTAAAGTGAAACATCGGGTAATTAAAGAGCTTTAATTAATAGGGCGGAAAATCAAGAGCAAGAAGCAGTCAGTGGACTGCTGCCTGGGCAAAGACCCAAAATAAAAGGTCAGATTAACAAATGCTGCTTTGTGACAAGAAACAAGCAGATACACTAGATGGCACTAAAACATACGGTGACCTGTGGCATAAGCTCTTAAAAGAGTTCTGCTCTGAGATCTCACGGCCTCTGAGTAAACCGATGGAATCCTCTTCTTGACATGAAGCAGATTTATCTGTGAGGCCACATTCCTGTAGTGAGAAGCTTGGACATTTCAAGCATGTGACCTTTCTTTAGGTTACAGCTCTTCCAGACAACCCCATCAACTGACCTTCTCACCCATGGACACGCCCCCAGAGGTGATGATGACGTCAGCACGACTAATGCCCTCGTGCAGGGCGTTCAGCAGGTCGTCTGGGCTGCAGGGGGTTAGAAAACATGATCATGCCAAATGACTTGGAATTTTTTTAATCTTTGCAAAATCCATTTCTAGCATATTGGTGAAGTAAAACGTGTAAAATGTTTGCTTATTCTATCACTATTAATGCAAATATAATGTAACCAGTAACCTGAATTTCATATTTTTATTCATCATGGACACGTTCAATTGATTAAAAGTAAAAGCTTTTACATTCTTACAAAAGATTACTATTTCAAAAAAATGCTGTTCTTTTAAAACTTCTACTCATCCCGAGGGGGAAAAAAAAAACATGTACAGCATCACAGTTTCCACAAAATTCCACAAAACAAATCAGAATATTATAATGATTTCTGAGGGATCATGTGACACTGACACTAAGCCATCACAGGAATAAATACATTTTAAAATATATTAAAACAGAAAATTGTTATTTTAAATTACAATAATATTTCACAATATTACTGTTTTTACTGTATTTATTATCAAATAAATGCAGCTTTGGTGAACGTAAGAGATATCTTAAAAAAAAAGTAAAAAAAAATAAAAACCAACCTCAAACTTCTGAACATTATATTATATTATATTATGATTTAATAATATAATTATAATTATTAAATTATATAAATATTTCTAAATACAATATTTATACTAAATGTATTAAGTACTTTACTCAAAATTTCATATCCACAAAATGAGGACAGCACAAAAAAAGCATTAATGACTTCAAGAAAAATATTATAGTTCATTCAGATGAATGCAGACAATCATTTACAACAATATATAGGTGCATCTCAATAAATTAGAATGTCATGGAAAAGTTCATTTATTTCAAGACTTAAACTACTTCAGTCTGTGTGCATTGAATTTATTTAATACACGAGTTTCACAATTTGAGTTGAATTACTGAAATAAATGAATTTTTCCACGACATTCTAATTTATTGAGATGCACCTGTAACTGACTTATCACTGCTTTTAATTACTTATCACTGACTTATCATTGTTAACCTATTTTATACATGCTCCTTATACATATTATACATCTATACATCCCTAAAGTATATGTATACACATATAAATAAAGACGGAAAAATTCTTCCGAGCACTGCAGAAACTGCTGTCTTTCAGTAAATTCTGCTGAGGCGCTGTATGATCCTGTATCGATTCTAATATATGAGCTGGAGTTTCCGAGGAGTGCTGAGGTTGGAAAGGTTTAGACATGTGCAGTGAGTGGGAGGTGAGGAAGGGATGCTGACTTGTCTCCGACGATGCCGAGGTTGATGGTGGGATAGCCGTGTTCCTGAATGGTGGCCAACAGTGTGGATCGGTTACTGTCCCTGATCTTGCCTGGGTGAAGGTCATCTTCAGGGTTTAACAACTGCATACATAAGCATACATAAATTTACACATACATTTAAAAATGTTTTAAATTACCATGGGCAAAAGAAAGTAACAAAGCGACACACAGAAATGTCCTACCTCATTGCCAGTGGACATGACTGCTACAACTGGGAATTTCTGCACCTCCACCTCTGTGACTCCAACAGTGGCCAGGAGGCCGATCTCAGATGCACCCATGTGAGTGCCCTTAGCCAGCACACACTCTCCACGCTTGATATCATGTCCTATAGGCCTGTGTGTGACAGAAACAAGAAAAAGTTTAACATCAGCTTTTATAACACCAGTTTTTATAACTCAAAACAAGGGAGACTGATTAATTCCTCATGAAAAAGATGAAATGTGGAATAATGCCTATTCACATCACTGAGCATCAAAACATGATACACGTACATAAACTTTTTTTTAAAGAAATTAATACTTTTATTTAGCAAGGATGCATTAAACTGAATACAAGTGTCAGTATAAACACTGAAATTCCACAAAAATATTAAACAGCACAACTGTTTTCAAAATTGATAATAATAAGAAATATTTCTTAAGCATCAAATCAGCATCTTAGAATGATTTCTGAAGGATCATGTGACACTGAAAATTCAGATTTGCCATCACAGAAATAAATTACATTTTAAAATATATTAAAACAGAAAACTGTTATTTTAAATTGTAATAATATTTCGCAATACTAGTTTTTACTATATTTTTGGTAAGATAAAAGCAGTCTTGGTGAGCATAAGAGACTTCCTTCAAAAACATCCAAAAATCTTTTTTCAAAGAAAATTCTGCATCAAACATGGACGCCAGTACGTTTGATGAAAATGGACTTGTACGAATGGATATACAGTAAAGATAAAAAATATTTGGTCAGTTATAAAAAGTCTCTGGCATTTTTTGAGGAAATAAACCTCAGTCCCACTCACCTGATATCCTGTCCTGGACGAGCCTGAACCAGGATCCTCACCTCCAGCTCCTCTGTACCCTGTAATTCATAACCAGCCAGATTGAGACATGCACACACATGAATGACATTGGACTTTCATTTATATGAGAAGTCGCTAGACAATGTTTACTATGTGTTTGTGTGGTGTGTTTCTTGCTTTATCCATATTAAATTAAGATAATACAAAACATACTATCGCAATTTCCTAAAAAAGTACTGCTGTATAATTTATAGTAATTATGCATTCATAAATTCCTTGTGTTGTTCTCTATATTTTAAATATATTTGGTTGTTTTTCTTTTTAATTGTCTTATACTTTTAACTATGCATGTTTCTGCACTTATGCACTTTTGGGACCAAATACACGAAAATTGTCCCCTTAAGCTAGCTAAAACTAACAAAATTGGGTGCATCCTCAAAGGTAGAAATTATTTATGAAACATACTTTGTTGTTTTAGGAATATAGTTCACTTCAAGTTAGTTAAAGTTATTTATTAGAAATTTGAGTTGTTGTTTTTTTACATATATTAATTTAAATAGTTAAAAATAGTTGGGATTGCGGTTGAGAATGTGATATACTTACGTCTTCAGACTCTCGTAGCAGTTCTGTGTCTTCTACTTGCACTACGGCGTCTGCACCACACGGGATAGGAGCACCTGTCGTCACCCTCATCACTTGGCCTGGCATAACTGTGAGAATGGGCTACAGACAGAAAAAGATCTTTAACCACTGTATCAGAAAACATCCATGTGCACATCTTTGGTGTGAAAGCACAACTACACTAATGCTGCATCCTTCTGGAACTGGGTTCAATTGTTACTTTTCCCACAAAATGACACCTACATACATATACATTGTTATTTGTACCAGAGTCATATGGCATTATGCATATGTATTTTGGATGCATAAGATGACGCCGACGGTGATGGCTGCCTCCGTGGCGTGCTCCACAGTTGTTTTTATGTTTTTGTTAGTTTGTCCTGTCTTTAGTTATATCCCTGCAATCAGTTTCACCAGAGACGAATTGCTGGACATTCGGCAGTACACACCACCCGATATTTCACCAGTTTTCGATTATTCTGATGTTTTGCTGGACATTGTAGTCGGGGGAGCAGCGGCGCTGTTCAGACGCTTCAGGACGCGCAGATGGGGGAAGCGAGCCGGCGCGCTCGTGAAGCTCAGGCAGCGCGGATTCAGGATGCAGTTGCCTAGCATCCATCTGGCGAACCTCCGCTCTCTACCCAACAAAACGGACGAACTCCTTCTGTTCTTCCAGACAAATAAGGATTTTTCAAACTCTGCCGCTCTGTGTTTCACGGAAACCTGGCTGAAAGACGCCATTCCGGACAGCGCGTTGTGTCTCCCGGGCTTTCAGCTGTTTAGAGTGGATCGCGACGCAGAATCAACGGGGAAATCACGTGGCGGCGGGACATGCTTTTACATCAATGAGAGGTGGTGTACAGATGTAACTGTGTTAAAGAAGATGTGCTGTTCAGATCTAGAAGTGCTCTTCATTAACTGTAAGCCTTTCTACTCGCCGCGGGAGTTTGATTCTGATTCTGATTCTGATTCTGATTAGCTGAGAAAGCAACGGAATGACCCATGACTCGAATGCAAACACACTCTCCAGACAGAGCACTGTATGGACGTCAGTCTTGAGCACTGGAGTGCTGCACACAGCCCACGGGGATCTCCCCCTCTTTCTCTCTCTGTGTGTGTGTGTGTGATGCACTCATTACACACGCTCACTGAGTCTGAGTTTTCTTGCCATCTGAGCACACAAGCCTCCTGCAGACACAAGGTGCCAGTGCAAAAGCAGGCATTTCCCGTGTATGTGTGAGGGAGAGAGACTATGTTCGTGTCAAGTTTTCAAGGCACAACAGTACAAGAAGACTAGTTTAACTATCTAGTTTCTGTTCGTGTAACACACCTGCTCCCCAGCCTGAGACTCTCCAATGATGAAGCGGTCACCAGGGCCATCAGCCGCTGAAAAACAGTAAAAAGAGTAACTCAGTGAGTCATTTTCAAAGGGTTTATAGTTTTGGTGAAAGAGATTGTAACGATTAAAGTTAAAAACAAGACTGTTATATATCTATTACGCACATTACAAGAAATTAATATGGATAAAATGGAAATAATCATAAGTTCTGATGATTATTTCCTTTTTTTTTTTAAATATGTAAAAAAGAATGAATACTTTATTCAGCAAAGTCACCTTAAATTGATCAAATGTTGCAGTAAAACATTTATATTATTACTAATGATTTATATTTTAAATAAATGCTGTTTGAACTTTCTATCCATGAAAAATCCTGAAGAAAATGTATCATGTTTTGCACCAAAAATATTAAGCAGCACAACTGTTTTCAACTATAAATGTTGCTTGATCACCAAATCAGCATATTAGAATGATTTTTTAAGGATCATGTGACACTGAAGACTGGAGCTGAAAATTCAGATTTGCCATTACAGGAATTAAACTATTATAATTCAATTATACTTTATGTTAAAACTTTTACTTGATGTTAAAACTTGACATTTGTTGGGGCAGTGTTAACTAGCCTTAAGACTTGTATACAAAAACTTTGATGTGCAAATGCATGTTTATGGGCAGGTTATGTTGTTTTATTATTAGTTATGTGATTGTTCTGCTCTTACACGCCAATATTTTGGTGTTCATGTGGTAAACGAGACCATGTGGAGTGAGTAATTTTGCAGTAATGGGTATTCACCTCGAACAGCATAGCCATCTTTAACTGATGCAGGGAAAGGTGGCAGGTTGTCTTTGGCGTAAACGTCCTGAGCCAGAACTCGTCCCATTCCATCTACAAACACAGATAAAGGACAGAAAAAAGCTGTGATGCGCCCAATCATGAATACAATAAAAATGTAAACAAGTTAACATCTGTGTAAAAGTCAAACAGGGGAAATGTGCCAAGATCAGAGGCCAGAAAACGCTATATGAGAAAGCAAATGAACACATGCAGTCATACAACATTAAAAGAGGGATGTAAGAATGTGAGGGAGGAGATGAATATGTGCATTGTCTTAACTAATAAAATATGACAAATAATGTATATAACATATATTATACAATCGAAAGCTATGAACTGGCAATTAAATATTTCGTGTTATATGTTTAACTAACAAGCCTGCTAACCTTGCATACAAGTCACTACACATTGGTGCAAATTAATACACCATTATCTAGCTAGCACTGAAACAAAAAGATAACCTATAACAGTGAAATTCTGATGCTCTTAAACAGTGAAATAACATCCCTATTCCTTAAAAATTTGAAAAAAATAAAAATAAAAATACACTTCTTATAAAGCTCTTATAATCTATAATCTGCAGTCTGGAGTGGTCTATTGGCGCTTTTCCACTGCGTGGTACGACTCGGCTCGGTACGGCTCAGTACGGCACGGTTCGGCTGGCATATATGTATACTTATGTATGGTTAAAGCTACTAACTTTGCATACACGCAAGTTACTACACATTGGTGCAAGTTACTACAAAATTATTATTTTATAATGTGTAGCTAGTACTGCTACGAAAAGACCACCCATAAAAGGTATTGTGATTTTGATCTCGATGAATATCTTTGATTATCTATACTTGCTTTCAGATGAAGCGGCATTTACTACACAGAGCTGTAGTTCACTGACAAGCTACAAAAAAATTGCGATTTTGTGTAGCTTGTCAGTGAACTACGGCTCTGTGTAGTAAATGCCGCTCAATCTGAAAGCAAGTGCTGGAGATTTACTACCAATCGCCAGAAGCGGCTTTATTGATGCGCATGAAAATCGCATTCGATTTTTTGCACAGCCCTAATTTATACTATGAAGAACATACATCAGTGGTTGAGTTTCCTACATTTCAGACTTTCATATGAAAGCACAGGAATTTGCACATAGCCTAAATAAAGGAAAGGTGGAAAGGTGGATGAGAGTGTGCCCTGAAACACAGATGTGCCATTTCCTCTGAGCACCAAACACACAGTGTAACATGTATACACACTTTCACTCACGCACAAAGCCTGAGATCTCTTGGGGGAGCAACAAGCGCCCTCCCACACATGAAAAGAAGAAGAGAAAAGAGAGATGACAGACAGAAAGAGAGAGAAAGAGGGGAAGGAATAAAGAATAAGGGAGAGCCAGAAGGAAAGCGAGAGAGCGAGAATATAGAGAGATGGAAAAAGAAAAGAACGAGAGAGTGCAAAGGTGCTCTTGTAGAGATAAAGCACACGAATGAGAGAGGGAGAACGCGCTGATGCTAATGAGGCCTCTCCTCGGTTGGAGTATAATATACTTATTTCTCTAAAACAGCACATCTGACGAGGCTCTAAATATAGCGCGTGTCTGGATTGGGAGATCAAACAGATGGGTACGGTGTTATCTACACACAGAGATGAGTACACAAGCGTGAATCACAGAGCGCTGACAACCCAGTCACCGTGAAACTGCAACGATTCCCTGCAGCTACAATACAACAAGCCCAGATCTACTCAACACAGCCGAGCACAGGCCTGTAAAGAGACCACATGTAAGCCTGAAGTCCATACCAAACGCTGTCATCTGAAATGAATGCAAAAACAATGCTCCTAAAACTGATTCTAAAGGGTGATCTAGCACTCAGTTCATTTTATATGTACAAAATCAAAGGAAAATAATTGTTTATAATACTAACCAGTTCGGTCATGACACCTAATAAATCTTATATTAGATCATGATATAAAAATGTAAAAAAAAAAACTGTCTCTGTCTCTGGTTGAGATGTGCAACCGTAACAAAAACAAACACACACACACAAAAGAAGGGTTCTCTAAAGTGCTTGGCGTAATGGACAGCAGTATTGAGGATGGTGATTCATTGCTATACAAAATACAAATTGTACATGTAAATATTGATAATTCAGAAATGAAAGAAATTTAAATAGTCTAAGCAGGGAAGCAAACCCAAAAATAGTCAAATGTAACACTCTGAAAGAGTGAAAACATTTCCCTAACCCTTTCAAAATGTGAAAAAGGCATTTTTTTTAAAGCTTTTTTTTATAATCTATCCTTTAAAACTAGAACAAAAAACTAATAATAATAAATAGCTTTTTCTAAGCATTTTGTCTCTTTAAAATCACCCTAAACAATTCTAATCAAATCAGCCATCATATTAGCCAATCATATAGTACTGTTCAACAGTTTGGGGTCATGAACCATCTAATCATCAAAAAGTCCTGAAAAAATGTATCAGTTTCCACAAAAATATTAAGCAGCAAAACAGTCTACAATGCTGATAATAAGAAATGTTTCTTTAGCAGCAAATCAGGATATTAGAATGATTTCTGAAGGATCATGTGACACTGCAGCCTGATGTAATGGCTGCAGAAATTTCAGCTTCACCAGCATAGGACTAAATTACTTATCAAAATATATTTAAAATAAAAATATGGTTTAATTTAAATGGTTTTCACTGTATTATTGATTAAATAAATTTAGCCTTGATGAGCATAAGATACTTCTATCAAAAACTTTTAAACAGTAGTGTATGTAGACATAAATTTACAGCAATATCTGCAAACGGTTTTCGGTAATTTATAATTGGTGCATCGGAAACTCTTACTTGTACATCAACATCCAGCAGAACAGACAGTTCCACCTCAGCATACTCTAATGGCCAATCTTCTCCAAGGCCGAGACCATTTATATATTTTAAATTCATTTTATTAACCGAGGTGACAGAGAGAGGTTTTAAAACAGACAGCCGCTCATAACTTACACCCATCTTGTTATATGAACAACACATTTCAAAAATTTATGAGCGACATTTCATGGTTGGGTGAGGATATTTCCTCTATTTACGCTGATCTGGACCTGCCCTCCTTGTGCTCGAGCTGAGCTGAAAATCCATCACTTTTAATCTGTCAGGAAACAGTGAAGCTCTACACAGTCACTGATAGATTAAAGGCACAATGTTTGAGGTGCTGGTGGGTTTTGTGAAAAGAGGTGATGTCGGAAAAGCTTTTGTATTGAATGTTTGCTTTAAGTTGAGGTTTTTTGTTGGTTTTTGTAGGCAAGCACACTGCCATCTCTAACCGCTGTGTCATGCATCACGATTGATGAGTTCACAGGCTTCCATAGCATCAGTCGTGGGCAAATGATCTGGAACGCAAAATGACAACACAAAACTCTTCCAAACTAGGCCATTCTCCATGGATAAACCAAACAGACACAGCCAAACATGGAACATGATCCTGTTCTCTGACTATTAATGACAACCATAACATGTTCAAATCAGTGGAACAAGCTAAAGGAAAACAAAAGACTCCAAGGAATCACTTGTCTCTGATAAGCTGAATCCCAATTCGACATACTATCCATAATAGTTTGTCACATTAATATACATATATTTTTTTTTTTTTTTTTTTTTTTTTAATAAA
>NW_015548251.1:902105-916886 GCF_001515605.1 Sinocyclocheilus anshuiensis
ACAGACAGATAGATAGATAGATAGATAGATAGATAGATACAAATGGTTTGTACTGGCCTACTTCATACTTAAAAGTATACAATGGACGTAAAATGTTTTCAACTTTAGTACTTGACTTTGCATACAAGTATGCAAATTGTGATTCAGTCATATTCTGATCAGTCCTTGACACTCGTCAGCGGTTGCAAACACCTCTCAATCGCCCCCTGCTGGTCTGGAGGTGAAATGGCGCTGTAGCATGGATGACTATTCCACACATTACTGAGGCCAGATGAGCATCGGGCATGCTCGAAGACGTGCGCCGGACATGAAGGTGCTGGTTAAGGTGCACACTGACCTGTGTAATACTTTGGGGTGTGGGCGGCACTCTCTGCCTTTGCTTCGTTGCCAGTGCAGAGAGGAATTTTCCGCCAACTTGAGCCACTCTGGCGCCAGATGCCTTTTCGTGCTGGAGGGGCCAAGTCACCTGCATTGGTCCCTCCCAGACGCATTGGGCACATTTAACTACCACATGGGTAACCCCACTATCCCCCACCACATGGACCAAAATTAATGGCCAGCTCACAGCCCGCGCCGTGGTGGCACAATTCACATCCACATGCAAGTGTGGCTTCCCTGTTTTAGTGATGGCCATGAAAAACCAAAGAAGAGCCATCAAAAAGAATAGCATGGGCTGTGTCAGAGTGCCAACTATAAAGTAAATAAAAAATTATGGGATGTAATCTAGCCCGTGGGACTGGACCGTTCCCGATGTTCATGTGGACTGAGCAACTATGAATAACTGAAAATCTTCCAGAACTTTTCCGAAATTCAGAAAGAAGGCCTTTAAGGTTGGATTTGTATGGAAACTGACTACAGGATCTGTCTTTGGATGATCACAATGGCATCAAAGCTTCAGAGAAGTCAGCGAGTTGAAAAACAACAGAGGACGGCAGGATGGAACGAGCGAGAAGATTAAAGCTAGAATGATGGAAAGACGATGGGGTGAAAGAAACAACGAACAGATGTGTGACAGATGTGGAGCTACAGGCATGGAAGACGAAAAAAAATAAGCAAAAGCTGAAAGCCTGCAAAGCAAAGAGCTTGGTGACTATATGCCGACAGCACTTACTGGCCTAGATATACCACAGACCAACAACCACTGAGAACCCATTTTTGTGAACCATCAGAAGGACAGTGCTTCATGTTAAAAGGATAGTTCACAAAAATGGAAAATTCTGACATCATTCACTTATCCTTGTGTCTTTAAAAACCCATATGATGTTCCTTCTTCCATGTAGAAAAAGGAGTTACTCATGATAGCATGTGTCTTATATGTCTCTATAACAGGATATTCTTCAACATACAGTAAGTAGTCATATGGAGTATTTTTATGATGTTTAATGGCTTTTCTTGTTCTTTTTTGGCTCTTTACATTTTTTTTTTTATGGAAAAGGGCAGCGAAAATACTTGTCAAAACGTATTGTTCAGTGGAGAAATTCATATGGATTTGTAAGAACATAAGGGTAATGCTGATTTTTGGGTGAACCTTTAAGGCCCATTCAATATTATCTGAATGAGTCTGCATTTTTAATACTAAAAGCATGCATGATTCAACTCTGTCAACTCCATTCAGAGTCTGAAATACCATACTGCAATGCTTATTATTATTATTTTATCTACTACTAATTAATTGTTACTGGTTGCTGTTCAAATTTTAAGGCAATCTGTCTTTTTTCAGAGAAAAAAACTTAAATAGTATTCAGAGTATGATTTTTTTCAAATTGTATTCAAATTTAATATATTAATACTCATTTTGTTCATGTTTGATTGTAAAGGACTCATTACAGCTACTAAAGTTATTCAGCCATGAACAGACTCTTGTTAATATTGTTGTTTGATCAATATTAATGACAGCTGCAGGTATATTAGGCTGAATTTGCATTACAAGTCCTAATGTACAGATCCCATAATTTGACTTAATTTTGTTCCAGCTGTTCGCGTTCACCAATAACTTGCCAAGATCAAGCATGTGAAAATACTTTATAAAACCTGCTATCATTATTACATTTAATTTATCATCAACTACAAGTACCTTTGACCTCCCTAGTTTGTGAATATATTCGTTCATGTGGTTTACCTTGGTGTAAAAAGTCCATTGGTCTAGTTTAGGCTTGGTATGAACAAGCAAGGGTCTTACCTCTGTAGTTGATGATTTCGTTACCCAGGACAGGAGTCATCTCTAGCACAGTGATGAAGGCCTTGTCCATAGAAGTGAGGGGAAACGGGGACATGCGGTGTCTCCGAGCTACCTTGGTGATGTCCACTGCACTGTGACCTGAGACAAAGAGTGATAATTTAAACATGTTCTAAAACACACATGCACAAACATTACGATTATACACAATCGGTCACCCACTTGCTCTCAGGATGTTCTCCTTGCTGCTGCATCGTGACTGCACCTACAGATATAGAGAGAGAGACAGAATGAGAGGGAATGAGGAAGAGAGAGAGAAAGGAATGGGGAAAAGAAAGACAGAAAGACATGAGTTAGAGCACAAAAGAAGCCCCATCCTCCGTCCAGGAGAGTTAGCATTCCACTGACAGGATTCATAAAGATCAGGATGATCATCTACACATTCAGACAAAATAACCAAAACCAACTTGCTTGAAAACAAACTGAAAACATCATTTTCAGTCCTACTGCCATTATTATCATTATAATCATGGTCTTGACATAATGCTGTAGTGAGTCTTGGAAAGTTATGTGTTATGTCATGGTAGCATTCTAGTGCCCAAAACAACCTGATTCCAGAAAAGCATCTGATATAATTTACATTAAAGCCAACATGAAATATTTTAATGCTGTAATGTGATGTATTTCAGAGTGAATATTCAATTGGAAAGAAAAATGTAGGCATTTCTTATCAAAATAGGGACCTGAAGTGGACATTTTGATTGTTTCCTCACAAAATGATATTGTTTAGCTTGAAAAAAACTTTGAATACCGCTTTTATAGTGTTTTTTTGCTAACAATGTAACAATGTAGGGTAAGACTTGCTTTTATCCATCAAGAATTGATTAGATCATGAAAAGTGGGCGGTCTATACCAAAATGGGGTTTCTGTCTGCTTCATGACTGTAACTTGGAGGTCAAAGGTCAAGTTCAGCGTCAAAAGCATCTCGACTTAACCCAATGGTCATTCTTCTCTTTTTTTTCTCTTTGATATTGTTAATCGTTTTGAAAGGTTTCTTTACCTACAACAGTAGCCTAAAAACAATGTCAAAATAGACGTCAGACAATATAAGTTAGAGGCAATAATAAAAAAAAAATTATATTAATTACGTGGAAAAAATCATCTATATATATTTATATCCCTATAAAAATTATCTATTTAAAAAAAAAGTGTCAATTTTGATTTCATGTTGGCTTTAACAGCTAGAAGCTCCATACGATGGAACACAATTCAAGCACCCCCCCCATTCAGTTCAATTTTGACATTTTAAGCTAAATTTCTCTCAAAATGAGCCATGAATTTTTTAAGATAATAATAGTAACAGCAAATGTGATTATACATTCAGCTGTAAGTGTGGAATCTACCAATACAAAGTATCATAAATTATGGAGTTCCCTTAGGCCAAGAGTAATGGTATGAGAGGGCAATCAAATTCCATGCAAAAAATACACATTGACTTGTGGCTATAGTAACAGAGGTTTATATATATTAAGTCTTTGATTTACTGCATGAAAGCATTAAAAACAGCCCTTTATGTGTCCTTCGTGCTGAGACGCAATGCCCCTGGCCTATAGGGGGAGACACACAAGCAAGTCCCAAGTCCTTTCTACTCACGATCCAGTTACAACAGACTAGCACCAACACGACAAATCAATGATCGACACAGAGCAAAGAAAGAGAGAGAGTTAGAAAAAGACAGGAAGAGGAAGAAAACAATGAGGTGCAGCTCACATACAGCAAACAGCAATAAAACATTGCATCTAAATGGAGATCAAACTTAAAAGGAACAGAAAAACAGGACAAAAAAAGATCTAAGAAACAGAACTCAATGTCCACAAGAGACTCCAACACACCAAACGGCTAATAAAACAAAGAGAGCATTAGAAAGAGCGACGTCTACAGACAAGATAATGAGAGACAAGGAAAGAAACAGAGACGAGGAGAGAGAAAAAGAGTGTAAAGCAAGGAGTTTGGACTCCTGACGCAAAGCAGAGTTTGCGGATGGAAGCAGCTCCTTTTTTTTGCGTGGGTTGGGAATAGTTACTCGCAAGTCGAAGGTCCTATGGTTCCTGCGATCATCTTTGAGCCCCTCCAGCCTAGAGTGGAGCTTTGGCAATGAACAGAAACAAAAGGGTTTACAACAGACAGAGCAAAGGAGAAGCTTTGGGAGACTGAGGATAAAACAAAAAACGAGTTTTAAAGGCTCTCTGAGACAGCATTCGCTCAGTTTACACACAACAAGCTGAGATGACAACGAATGAGCACTGAGAGGTGAAGAGAGATCTGACTGGACGTCATTCGGTCCTGATGCTAATGTTTAGTGGGGCGTTATGCCGGCCAGCCAGGAAGGTAGCACAGGTTAGCGAGGAAGAGGGGTGCGGTGAGGCACAATGTCACTCGGCACAGTTAGCGAAATCACACGCCACATACTGCACTTCGGTTCCAGTGAGATTTTAGAAGACACCGAAAAAAGACAGTGTTGGTGATACTGAGTGTCAGTGTGCTAATGGCCACCAGAGCAGGGCAGAGTTTGTGTTACATTATTGCATTTGAAGTCTGAGGGGACTGAATGAGAGTATGTGCACACTTGGAATGAATGAATGAATGAATGAATGAATGAATGAATGAATGAATGAATGACAAAGAAAACATATGGCCAGCTACACATTAAAATATCAGGGTTACCATAGCCAACATGTTAACAGTTGGGATTAATTATTCTTAATTTAATGCCATAAGAACATTATCTAATGGCATTATGTAGGTTTCAGTTAGTTTCACTTGTTTTCTTTCTTTAAACTCTTAGGGTTCTTTAAACTTGAAATAAAATAATGTAAAAATGTAAGACAATTTATAACTCAAGATTCATTTAATTTATTGAAAGCCCTGTAAATACTTTATGTATAATAATACATTATGATAATTATTTATTAGATTAAAAGTTATTATCTAAATCCATCCAGGTTATTTTAACCACAGACCTAGGTTTATCATAGCAAATGAATGGATGATGAAAACATTAAACATTACTGCTAAAATGCATATTAAAATATCTGGCAATAAATATTAATAGTTTATTTAATGCAGTTAATGCATGTACCTAATTGTACATTAAAACTGCTTCATTTGTTTTCTTTCCATAAGAAAAGCAATGAATGCATTAAAACTGAATGTACTATATTTAAATAAAGTAAAATAAAATAAAATGGAGGCGATCCAAAAGTTTGAGGTCATTCAAGTAAACTAAAAATGCCATAAGATAGTAAAATAGTCCTGTTTATATACTTTGATTATAATAATAGTGAATCTAGAGAATCATAGATTTAGATTTACCATAGTAAATAAATTAATAATAATGAAAACACAAAAACTGCTGCTAAAAAGCATATTAAAATATCAGGTCATATATAGCCCATGTTTTAGATACTGAGTTTAATAAAATATTCATAATTTAAAGGGGTGGTTCTGTTTTTTTTCTAGGTTTGATTGTGTTTATGGGGTGCAGTCTAACGTGTTAATGCTTCGTTTTTTTAAAAACTAATTATTTTTCACATAATTTACCTTTATTCCACACCGCTCTGTCCCTTCTCTGAGAAACGGGCTGATCTTTTCTTGTTTTTATGAAGCCCGCCCTCAGAAATAGGCGCTGGGCTCTGATTTGTTAGCTAGCCCAGTGTGTTGTGATTGGCTAAACCGCCTCTAGCGCGCGTCTATAGTCCCGCCCCTCACCTCAGCGGCATGTGCTCCGGTTGTATTGTAAACAACGGCGTCTTTAATATCGCTTATCAGTTTGAGCCCGATTAAGAAGCAGAGGATATTATTGAAGAGGATAGTGCAGAACCTGTGCAAGCACGGCTTTTAATGGTAGGCCTATGTTTTTTGTTTGTTGTCTGTTATTTGTAAATTCTACTGCTTATGTTAGCTTTTAATATACGGTTTTGTCCTGATTAAAGCTTTAATACAGTACGGCAACTGCACGCGCGTCCATGTTTAACGCTTCTCATAGCTATGTGAAAATAAGTGTATAAATGGAACAGAACTGAGCTGATGATCTGAATGAGAGAGAGCGAGGCCGAGCAGGCGACGCGAGGAACAGTATTAAGAACTGCTGGTTTAAAACATTGATTTTGAAACTTGTGAATCCATTAGAATCGTTAGAAGACAGAATCGCGATTCATATATGAACAGATTTTTACGTGCACCCCTAGTTTTCTCTTCCTCTTCTCTAAAGCAGAGCAGCATGGCCCCGCCCCCTTTGCTGCCTTTTCCCGAGGGCGGGGTTTATCTGGGTTTGTGATGTCACGAACCCGGGAGGTAATTTGTTGTAGTCCCTACCAGCCGTTTCAACCAAATCACAATCAACCACCCCTTTAAAACGGTTTCAATCAGTTTAATTTGTTTTCTTTCCTTAAGAAAAGTACTGAATGCAGTAAAACTGAACACACTTTATTTAAAAAAAACTTGTTTTATCTTAAAAATCCAGCACTATGTGTAATAAAAAAGACCAATATCATTAGATTTAACTCAACATAAACACGCAAATCTCACACTAGTATGCTGTTAAACAGCCATTTTTTTTTTTTTTTTTACCAAGTCCTGTATGTACAGGCAAGGAAAATTGTACATCCTTGACACGTTTTATTCTTCCCCTCCTTCTATTTGTTCATCTAACCTCCTTTCATCAAACAACAGACAGAATGAGCTCAGAGTGGAGATGAGAGGTAACCAAACCAATGATCACAGGAGGGGTTGAAGGAATGGATGGAGGCAATGAAAGCAATGCAGAGACGTCAGGTCTCTTTAAATCAGAGTCGGACCAAAGAACTCAGTGGACTGAAAACACACGCTCACAAACAGACATGTCCTCGTACACGCAAGGGGTGGGGAACCATGTGTCAGCATACGGGCAGATGAGAGTTAATCCCTGACCAGTGAAACGAAGATGGAGTAATTGGGGAACAGGAATGAATTATTAACAAGTGAGTGTCAGGCCCAATAAGAGGAACTCCGCTCTGTGATTAACCAATCAGAAATTATTGATAAGACAGTATGGAAACTAACAACTGTAATGCTGGCGAGCCATTTTATTAGCTCTGAAAGAGGGATAGAGAAAAAGAGAGAAAGAGGGGAAAAGAGAGGCTCTTTTCCAAAATCTAGTGATCAAAACCATTTTAAGCCATTATAGGCACACTTCCAACATGAAAGCTGCTCCAAAAGGTAGGCTGAATGATTATATAGATCGAACAATCATATTAGTTTAATAAAATAAAAATTTAAATAATAATTAAAATATCAGGCCTTGTTTTTAAATATTAAGATTAATTAAATATTCTTTTTTTTAACACAGTTAATTCACTTAACTAACTGTACAATGCAGTAAAACTGAATTAAAAATAAATAAATAAATAAAATAAACCTTAGTTTAATAAAAAACAGTAGTATATTAGTAGCATTAAGTAATATATATTAAGTAAAATAATTACAATATATTATACTATTATCAAAATAATTTAAGTAAAGAAAACATGAAACTGAATTAAACTTTAAATATTATATTATATTATATTATATTTAGTTTTATGGATTCACTGTTTTTAAGCGAAGAAAACATGAAATTGAATTAAACTTTACATATAAAATAAAATTATAAAAGAGTTAACTGCATTAAATTAAGATTATTTAATAATTATGTTGCCTTCTAAAATAACTTCATTTGGCCAAATTGTAAGAAGAGAGAATGCGGCAATCGCAAAATGCACTGCGACAAACTTTTTGGGAAAAACTTCATTTGAGACTGCAGACAAGTCAAGAAAAAATTGTATTATATGTATATTTAATACCAAAAAGTACTGATACAAATTTTATCTAATCCAAACATTTGATTTTGAGTCGAAGTGCTAAGTTAGTCAGTAGTCACTTCTGTAGTTGATAGACAACAAGGCAGCTGACTAGGTTTTGGAACAGAGCTAGAGAGAGAGAGAGAGACAGAGATTGTTTAAGACAAGAAGATAAAGCTATAACAAAAAAAAACTGCCCTGATGCTACATCAGACTGTGGGCCGCAAGCAACACTCTGAGGGAAGACTTTAGTGCATGTTTGTATGTGTGATTGACTGAGTGTTGATTTATGTGAAGATTAGGGGAGAAAGGGATATCTGTTTACCTGGTCCAAGGTAGAGTACCTTGACTTGAGCGTGATGACCTCATCCAGGTGAGCCCTGAACTCTCTCCGTGAGGCCTGGAGGAAGCCACAGGACAGTAACTCACCTGATACAGCCTTCCCCGTCAACAAACACGCACACACTTCACAATATACACTGTCACAAACACACACTCTAAGAATCATCTAACACTGATATGAATAATATGAGGGGGAATCAAGCGAAGTCATAACAGCAAAATAATCCCACTACTACTAGTACGCAACCAAAGAGGAGTAAAGCAGCTGCAGCGTGTCTCTGTGTGTTACGCTGGTCTTTCATCAGATTTCTAAAAACAAAGGAGGTTTCCGTGGATAATGAGCACTTAAAGCTCATTTCTATAACCCCTCCAACTTTGTGAAACTGGAAGTGTTGTAGAAAAGTAGCATTTTATGAGAGACAAAAGTCTTTAGTCTTGAGGGACAAGAGTGCATTTGGTGGTTATTAAAGCTGCCATAAGCAATTTAGCCATCATGTTAACTTCCGCCACCATCGCCCATCCCTTCAAACACTCTCTCCCAAAAGCCACCCTCCAAGGGTGAATCTGATTTCACATTTCACAAACTCAAAAATTAAAAGGAAAAAAATCATAACAAAAAAGCACCCTCCACCCTACAATTCTCGTTACCACAATGTAAAATAAATAAATAAATCGAATTTTTGTTACTGTAATGTGAAAAACAAAGATATATTATTTAAATGGTATTACATTATCTATAAAAGTTGTAAAATGAACAGTATTTATGAATCATGATAGCATTTATTGGCTTTAATATATGAAATAAATACAATAAAAGAAAGTTTTAAAGACTTACAGTAATAAGAATCAGCTGAGAATAATAGGAAATACAAAAAAACAATAATAAAAATAACTATATTATTACTATTATTATATAAACGTTTTTTATTTGGTGTTGAGCTGATGGGGAATTTCAAAATATTGCTTACAGCAGCTTTAAATGTTTTGATCAATTATGAAAAATACTGCACATATGATGTTTTACATTTAACAAATGATTGATTCTGTGTCACTTCATCTTTATTAAGGAAAGAAAAGTTCAGAATTCATGAGAAACTAATTAATTGAAGGACGCACACAAACACACACTCAAACACACAAAACAAACTACAAGGCTTTGTTTGGGGGGTAAATAAATGAACCAATGAGACAGACTTGCTTCACAAGGATTAGTTGTGCATGTGTGAGGTATGTGTGAGCAATGATCGGCTGAGTCTCTGAGAGGGGCGTGGTTAGTCGCAGGGTGATGGACGGCGCTGTGTAAAACATGCTGTACCTCTGTGACACTATAAGTGGATGAACAGGAGGTGAGCCGGGCCTGGTGCAGGGAGAGAGGGAACAGGGAAGAGGAGGGTTAACACTGTAGCCACAAGCAGGGGAAACACATACAAACAGCATTCCCGTCATCATAGCGGATCACTGGCAAGTGCAAGGACACAACTGCACAAGTTTGTCAAGACCTCCAGAGAGAGATTCTTTTCAATCAGAAACATGCACAAAAAAAATAGTTACAGTGATTGCTCACTCCAAAAATTTTTTAATTCTGTCATTATTGACTCAATTGCATGTCATTCCAAACTTGTATAACTTTCTTTCTTTCGTAGAAGACAAAAGAAGAAATGTTGAAGAATGTGATGGCTACTCTTTTCCATATTATGAAAGAGAATTAGGATGTAGTTTGTGGAGCTACAAAATGAGCAGGAAAAAAAATAACAAACCAAAACAATACAATGGGGTCCCAAAAAGCCATGGCAATGTATTAATAATTTGTTTGCATGAATTGACCACATTAATTCTCTGCATGTCATGTGCAGGGCTCTGTACAAAATTTTTTTTTAAAAATAAACACTGGACATGTTTTCATTTGATAATCCATTCGACTGCAAACAAGGACAGTGGAGGGTAAGATTTTCAGTAAATGACAACAATTTTGTTCTATTATATTTACATTTACATTTAGCCATTTAGCAGATGCTTTTATCCAAAGCGACTTACGAATGAGGACAATAAAAGCAGTCAAAACTAAAAAAAGAGCAACAATATATAAGTGCAAATGACAAGTCTCGGTTAGCCTAACGCAGTACACGTAGCAAGGTGTATGTATATATATATATTGTGACGAGCGTCCCGAACTTTCATCAGCGTCGCCCTGGAAAAAAGTGAGGAGCACCTGGCCATCATCATCACAGGCTGATCGGTCACAGCTGCACCTCATCAGGCGGCGGCTACATAAGCCACGCAAGCCCTGCCATCTAGGAGATTCCTCCATGAGACTGAGCACTAACTCGCCCTCTCATTTTTCCCACAGAAAGCAGCGTGTGACCGACCAGCCCCACAGGAGCACTGCACAGACCCTCTGCACTGGGAAGACGGGAGAGAGCACTCACAGCACCGGAGCACCTACCTGGACCTTTCTCACTAGCACCCATCACCCCAATAAATCTGCCCTCTGGGGTATTGATTAAGATTACTTGTCGTGTGATTCTTCACCCCGTTACACTGGTGGAGAATGCGGGCAAATCCGTGAAGAATCACCGACAAGCGATATTCTTCACCTCACCTTTTGTTCCTTGCTTTTTTGTCTCCCGGTTCTGTCACAGGCGAGCGCTCCTCCCCCACCATGGACGAAATCCTCCAGCGGCTCACCCACACACACATATATACATACATATATATACATACATATATATATATATATACATATTATATACACACACACACAAAGAAAAACATGTAGATAGAATAGAAAAAATGGAAAGATAGTGTGTTTGTTTTTTGTTGTTTTTTTAAATATAAAAAAAAAAAGAATATATAGATAAAGTAGAATTAAAATAGAATAGAAAGTGTTAGAGTTAGAGGGTCAAATAAAGGTGGAACATAGCTGTTTTTGAAGGAGTTATGGTTGATGAGCCTAACTGGATGGTGAAATGTTGATAATTAATCACATAAAACTATTGTATCGCTTTAGAAGACTTGGAACATAACATAAATCCATACGGACCACTTAAATTATACTTTTACTGTGCTGTTGGTCATTTTAGAGCTTGACAACCCAGATTCCAACTTACTATCAATTTACTACATGAAAAATGGACAGTATATTCTGCAGCATTTCTCCTGTTGTGTTACATTGATAGAAATAAGTCATGTGGGTTTTGAACAATAAGAGGGTGAATAAATTATGGTAGATTTTTTTGGAACTATCCCTTTAACACCTACATTTATATTTTGAAAGGACAAACAATGGAAAACAGGATTTTCCTTGTTTAATCTACCCCACTGACACTACACAAAGCTTCCTCTCTCCATTTAGAGCAACTAAACTGCTACAAAAAGGTCATTCAGAAATCGCCATGGTTACGACATCACAACCATGAGCACATTAACATATAATGTGCATTCTGGAACTCAACCCTCTCTGATGAACAACAGTGTGAATTAGGCTGGTATATATCCCATGCACTTAGCTATTCATAACACAAGTCAATTAAATATAGAACTCTTTTAGTATTAATTACAGTAGCAAAAACAGCCTGTTTAATCTCGACTGTTTTTGGTGCAAAAACATCAACTTACATTATAAGTAAAACTTTCAGTGTAAGATTGCATAAAAATGTAGAATATGAACGCTTTAATAGACTGCTAATGTTGCGGTATGTATCAATACATGTATATGCGAATAAACATGGTTTATATTAACAGAACCAAAAGAATGGCCATGAGATACAGGATGGATTGATGTGTAATTATGAACATCTAAACCAATGTAAATGGACACACACAACTGGACAAACACACACTTTGTAGAACTAGAATTAGTCAAGACTATAATACACCACTATTTGTCCTTGATGTCTTCCACCTGCCTTTAACCTCACAGAACCATACACACACACACACACACACACACACACACACACACACACACACACACACACATTAATGAAAACATTTAATGCAGAGGCACTGCCAGATACAATATGTATCTCTTCCACAGCTGTCACACAGCTGTCAGATTCAATGACAGTGCTGTGCAGTAATCGCCACAGCAAGCATAAGGGCCTGTTCTCCCCTTCACCTGATCTTCAATCTCCTCTCCATTCATCAATCGAACAGAGAGAGGAAGTGGGGGTGGTGTGGGCTCAGGGGCAAAGGGTCATCGGAACGTCAATGTGCATTTATTACACTTCCAGTCATGGTAAGCCTGGGTATGTCTCTCAAACTAATACACGCGATCTAAACATGTTTGCAGTGTGTACCTGCAGTGGGACCCTAATCAGAGAGGGGATCCAACCATGAGGGCCCGAGTCAATGTGATGTTCTGGGGGCCTGGAAACCCTATAGCGGCGCCCCGGTAGCATTTTTAAGTAATTTATGTGTCATACTTTTTCTTTCTGATTATTCATAAGGAATGTCTGCCCCATTTTCACTTAGTATGATACAAGTTACACAAAAGCATACAATATTCACAGAACTTTTAAAATGTCTGGGGAAAAAGTTTGGAAACAAATAACAAAACAAAAACATAAAACAAAATAAAAAACAAAATCCAAACAAAAACAAAACAAACAAGCAAAAAAGAAAAGAAAACAAAAAAGCATAAAACATTATTAACTAGAAAAAAAAACGAAACTAAGAACAAAACAAAGCAAAACATTATTAACTAGACTGCAGGTCTTTTCCCAATATGTTTGTATGCAACAAACCAACATAAAACTATTAAAGGAATCATTCACCCAAAAATAAAAATTCTGTCATCATTTACTCACCCTAAAGTTGTTCAAAACCTGTATGAATTTCTTTCAGCTGTTGAACACAGAAAATAGTTTTGAAGAATGCTGGTAACCAAACAGTTGACGGTGGCCACTGACTTACATAATATGGAAAGAAAAATACTAGAGATGCACCGATCGATTGGCCAGGGATCGGAATCGGCCGATTTTCCTCATGATCGGCCCGGATCGGTGATCGGCAGAAAGAAAATTGGAATCGGCACAAATCGGTATCGGCAGATCACACTAACAAAAATATCGGAAATCGGAATCGGCCAAGAAAAATGCAATCGGTGCATCTCTAAAAAATACTATGGAAGTCAACGGCTACTGTCAACTGTTTGGTTACACGTGTAGGGATTTCTATCATGAACGGACTCTGATATGCCACTGAATCAACTCATCATGAGGCTTCGAACTAATCCAATCAGAAGATAACACAGAGATCTTTTGTATCAGGACTGAAAATACCTCGTGATTGCGAATGTATAGAAACCAGTGTAGACACAGGAAGTAAATTAACTAACGCCCTCAGGCCCGCAACACGGGATCATGCATGACTATCACATGACGTTTGACCATCTGCTTCCTGCTGACTGAAACCCTTACAAAGGACACTGATATGCCACTGCACCAACTCATCATGAGGCTTCGAACTAATCCAATCAGGAGATAACACAGAGATCTTTTGTATCAGGACTGAAAATACCTCGTGATCGCGAATGTATAGAAACCAGTGTAGACACAGGAAGTAAATTAACTAACGCCCTCAGGCCTGCAACACGGGATCATGCATGACTATCACATGACGTTTGACCATCTGCTTCTTGCTGACTGAAACCCTTACAAACTCCTTTTGTCACAGACAAAGAAACAGAACTTACACAGACAATAAAAAAGACAGCATTTAAAATCATTTAAAGTATCGGAGCAATATATTCACAAATAATATGTTAATGTCTGATGATGTGTGATGTGTTTCTTGTAATCGGTGCAAGTTTAACCAATGTTGTATAAACACCTTTTAGTAATTAAGATTATTAATGTGTATGCAAACTATCCGATATTGAGCTTGAATGAAAGCTTGTTTTATTCGCCGAACATTGGTGTTAGTGAAAATGTTATATTCTGTATCATTCTCTGGTGATAATACTTTTACCAGAAGTTATTTAAAACTTCCAGACATACTCCCCACGGGAGCATATGACTTGTGCATGAAAAAAAGGAACCACACAGGGCGTGGCTAAGCCCCGCAGCCACCATCTGATTGGACAATCGCGTATTACAAGCTACAAGCGCCCGTAACATCGCACAGCGAGACTCCAGAACTCAAACACTTCAGCTGAAACTCCGCGACTGGCGACTGCCAAGCCTAAAGCTAAGCAAAAGACTCTCTTAGATGAACTTCGAGGTTCTTCCGTAACCCGGCAACCAACCAATCCAACGAGGGCTCTCCCAAAAGGACGTCATACCGACGTCATCTCAGCAACCAATCAAAAGCCGGGACTCCCTCAGACAACGAGGAAATCAACTCCGCTTCTCAGATTTCAGCAAAACGCAAGTACAAACAAAGCTC
>NW_015548251.1:920887-926633 GCF_001515605.1 Sinocyclocheilus anshuiensis
ATTACTGTGTATGCAAAATACCTGTTGTTTGAGCTTGAATGAAAGCTTGTTTTATTCGCCGAACATTGGTGTTAGTGAAAATTTTATATTCTGTATCATTCTCTGGTGATAATACTTTTACCAGAAGTTATTTAAAACTTCCAGACATACTCCCCACGGGAGCATATGACTTGTGCATGAAAAAAAGAAACCACACAGGGCGTGGCTAAGCCCCGCAGCCACCATCTGATTGGACAACAACCTGTGGGATGGACCAACATCGAGCCTGCTCAAAAGGGACACTAGGCTCTCGCTGGCTCGCTCTCTCTTGCTCAAGACCTCTGGCTTTCACTTTGGTGACAGCGCTACAAGTGCTCCCATGCCGTAACATCGCACAGCGAGACTCCAGAACCCGGCAACCAACCAATCCAACGAGGGCTCTCCCAAAAGGACGTCATTCTGACGTCACCGCAACAGCCAATCAGCAAAGGAATTCCTTCAAGCAGCCATCCAGGAAGCCTGTGTCAGCAACGAGAAAACCCCTCCGCTTCTCAGATTTCAGCAAACGCAAGTACAAACAAAGCTCCTATCTGCTGAAATCGGTGCTGAACTGGTGAATTGAGTTAAGCAGTAAAGATAAGAAAATCTCTGCTTTGTGATTGTCCCAGGGTTGAATTTAAAACCACTCGTGGAAACGAGTTAGAACCAAGAAAACTTCATGCAACTCCGTTAACTCATTTCCTTGAATCTTTGTGTGTATGTGTGTTTTAGCTTAGTTTTAATGTAATCTATAATAGCTAATAAATTCTTGTTTTCATTTATAAAGAAGTATTGTCTGGTGTCGTGACATTTTAAAGTGAAACCTTGCCAAGATCATTGCTACCTAGCTCGTAGCTTACAAATTATCATAATTGTATTGACCTGTGGCCAGGGAAAATACACACAGTCAGATTAAGATACACGGACATTAACGGCTCGCTGGGCGACCGTCGATAAGGGGTAAAATATTAAAATTTGAAATCAGTTCTAATCAGGTGGACTTAGAATTTTCAGATTCGAGTCCTTTCAAAACCTGAATGAATAAAATTAATAATAATTAATTCCCTTATAAGAATTAATGAGTTAAATTCCTTACAGTACACACGCATTCTTCAAAATATCTTCTTTTGTGATAAGCAGAAGAAAGAAACTCATACAAGTTTGGAACAAGTGGAGAGAGTGAATGATTTTAAATTTTTGGGTGAACTATCCCTTTAAAAGTCATAATCAATCATAATCGATGTTATTTTTACCCTAAATATCCTGAATTGTTTAGTATCCGAATAGAAAAAAAAATGGACCTGGCCCCCAAAAACAAACAAACAAACAAAAACAACTGCAGTATGATATTTCCTTCTATTAACGAACGTGTTAATAGAGAAACACTGTAGGTGTAAGATGTGACTGTAATTTAGTATAAAAACAGTTGTTTAATTACAGTTTCGTTTTTTGTCTCCTCCGTATCTGTCCATTTGCTGAAAGCCCCTCCAGGCGGTATCCTTAGCCAACCCTACCCCTCAAGCACACACCAGTTAAACACACCACACACTCGCCTCAGTGAACACGCAACAAACACACTGTCCCTCCGAGCATCCACACAACTCCAGCCACTGAAGCATAGACTGAAGCATCATTCTGCTTTCTTATCTTGTCTTATTATTTATCAAACACATGGTAGGAATCACCAGTGATCAAGTGGTATGATCCTATCATGATACCAGTGTCACAAAGCGCTATATACAGCTGTTCTTATCATATGTGACACTGTGGGTCACTCTACAGTAAGTGTTGCAAACTACATCAAATGCAAAAAACATAACATAATCTAGAATAGAATAGAATAGAATAGAATAGAATAGAGAACTATAGAGAACAACCAAGTAATGTAATTTAATTCAGCCACATTATCATTTTAGTTGAAATAGCCACAACCTGGAATACTAAACCATATGATTTCTCTAGCGATCATCCTTATTCAATTAATCTTTTCCACAGGTCAAATTAAATGAACTATTTCGCTAGTGCTGATATGTGCTTTGAGGCTAAGTACTTGACATGCCACAAAGGACATTGTTGTTATTATTGAAATGACTGTATTAATTATTAAAACATTACATTGACCACATCTGTTAGAAATCTTAAAGCTGCAGTCCTGGATTGCTCAAAATATTCCAGCTGTGCTAAAATACATGATATAGGTACAGCATCTAAAAATTAAGATCTATTAATTTGTTTACATGTCAGACACTAAATATTCTAGCAGAGAGATGCCATGTTTTGACAAAAAAAAAAATAAAAATTTGATATTATTAAATTATATTACATTATATTATAATTTATATTCATAAAATGTCTGTTATAAAACTACTCGTATCTCTATATAAAACTGCACAGTGTAAAACAGCAGAGAGATGGCATGTTTTGCTTAATAATAAAAATATTAAATCTGAAATGTTATTATATATTACATTATATTATATTATATTATATTATATTATATTATATTATATTATATTATATTATATTTCAATTTGAGCAATTACATTGTATTGGTACTATATTATCTAATTCATGAAAATGTATGTGTTTCACATATGCCAGACTTAATATTCTAGGCATGTTTTGCTTAATAAATTAACTTTTTATTATATTATATTATTTTATAATGTAGTTTTTTATATCAATTAAAGCCATTACATTGTATTGAAATAATATTATAGAATACATGAAATGTCTGTTGTAAAACTCCTGAGAACATTGTATCCCCATAATGAAAATTTGAAAGTGTGTAAAATTACACAGACCCCCCTCTACACAAACACACACTATGGACACGAGTGCACATGCACAACACACAAACGTGCACTTGCACAACATGCAACACCCAAATAATAAGCTACAGAATGAGACAAACGTGAATGCACAAGTCATAAACAAAACATCATGATTCTCCCTGTAAACTACATCAACCACATCTCCAAACAGTGGCACCTAATGGAGCCTCCATTCAGAAAAGCCACAGTAATGTGTCCTGTACCACTACATCAGACCACTGCAGCTGTTATGAAACCAAGTGGCTGCTCCGTACGACGTAGATCATGCACCCTGAAATCCTCCTGCCCCACCGATCCCCCCCTGGAGTCAATCTGGAGCCCTACCGACCTACACCCCTCATGTACACACATCCAAAACAGACACGTGTAAAACAAAACAGTGACGCATCAGAGTGGAGAAAGACGGCGCTTACCATGCTTTATCCCGACACACAGAAGAATGCCGCACGTCTCCCATGCACACACTGACATGCACACACACACACTACACGCATGAAGCCAGAGAGAGTGTAGGAGGGGAGAAAGAGGTGGAGTGAGACTGCATGCAAAGCGGAGGATGAGTAAAAACCACTGGGATCTAAATTTGGAGGAAGTTCAACCACAGATTTGAAGGATAAACGGCGTAACGGGGTTGACGGCTATGTGTTTTCTGAAATAAGATCGGCTCAGGCAAAGCATATGAGTGGGTTAAGAGAGGGAGAGAGAGAGAGAGTGTAGAAACTTATTATGCACTATTATCTCTGCATTTAGCGCGCATGGAGAGCTCACAGCCAAACAGTGTCTTATGTAACAGCTGGACGTTGTGCTGAGGGAATGCAGTGAGCATGTGTGTGTGTGTGTGTGTGTGTTGCCTCTGGTCATCTTGGATGATGTATGATAGGGAATGGTTTTTAATCACACTCTCTTTTTACACTGCAAACAAATCCAATTTTGTTTCACATGCAATATTTGGGCCTGATTGTTATTTTGATGAAATGTGATTCGTTTGTTCAGACGGTCAAGATTTAGTATTTAGCATCATTTTAGCGTTAGCATGATTTTAAAAGTCTTTCTCATAGAACAAGCTGTCAGCATGGAAAGAGAGGAAGAAAAACTGGAATTTAGCCTCTGCCGTCTACCACGCCATTTTGCTGACCAGAACATAAGTGACATTTTACGCATTCATGCATATATTTGTCCAGAACTGCTGATTCGTTCACTAAATAGTGAATATCACATAGTTTGTTATGTAAGAGTGAACAAAAATAAATGTATTTAGATACAGTTCCAGACAATATTGCGCACATTATGTATGATGTTACACACATTATAGTTCAAAAAAAGTTGAGGTTGGAAAAATATTTAAAAAAAACGTTTTTTTGAAATGTCTCTTATTCTCACCAAGGCCATTTAAAATTACCATTACCATTTAAAAGTTTTCTGTTTAATATATTTATTTAAAAATGTAATTTATTTATTTGTATTAATTTACTCCAGTCTTCAGTGTCACATGAACCTTTAGATATCATTCTAATATACCGATTTGGTGCTCAAGAAACATTTCTTCTTAACAATGTTGTACACAGCTGCTTAATATTTTTTTGTGGAAAACTTTTTTTTTTTTTTTTTAACATCGACATGAAATCTAATCTGACAGTTCAGACTTTGGATTTATTTATGTATTTATTTATTTTTATTTTATAATTTTTTTCAGGCAACAAGAAAACTAATTGCAACAAAGCCTAAGAACACTCTCCCATCTCTCCTTTATGTTAATTTACTGACTCTTTCTCCGCTAAGGCCACTTCCACTGGTGTTCACAGGTGAAGCATTGGCCCCTAAGCCCCTAACTAACACTTGATTGGCACCTCAAGTGCCTATCTTGGAAAATTACTAGTTATGGGAATTCAAATCCAGTATGTACTGTATACACAGTATATGCATTTCCTATACAGTTTAACTGCAAGATTTAAATAGCTTTAAAAAACATTTAAACAAGGTAGCAAACGATCTTTTCTAAGATTGAGTTATGACATTTGGATTAAAAAAATTACAGTTAAATGTATTTAAAAAAAATACAAAATACACACATTTGTGAACCTGCAATGCCTATTTTTTTCAGGTCTGTGAATTCCCAGATGCTCAATGTGATATGTGCACCGCTCAACAGTGCGCGCACACACACACACACAAATACACACATCTCAGCATGTTCTTTACTGTATGTAGCCTCTAACTGTTAAGTGCCACCCGACACCCTTGTTTAGCAACTAAAGCCAAACTGCCAGACACTTGTCAAAAAAACAGCAGTCAGCAGAATTAAAACCCAGCCTGAGGTCAAAGCTGAAGCTTAGAGCACTTTGCTGGAATTCTGCTTATCACAGGCGTTTCACATACATCCGAAAAAAGAAACGATAAAAAGAGGGCTAAACATTTCCATTATATACTTCAAGTACTCTGCAGTATCAACTTTCCAAAGTCTGACACAAAGACATACAAAAACTCTGATCTGTTAAAGGACAACACAGTTGTAATACACACTGTGTTCACTAGAGGGAGACAAAAAAGCACCACTAATCACTTATTCGCAGCATGTTGACAGATTTCACACACACACACACACACACACACACACACACACATGACGTGTGCACTCACCGTCTCATGAACTAAATGGGCACACGATTGGCCCTGCGCACTTAATGTGTTCTTTTGACTTTGTTTTTGTCCGTCAATGGTGTCCACAAAAGTGTAGGGTGTCACGCCTGTCATTTTGTGATTCAAACTGTACTATTAAACAGTCTAAAATGGATTCTGTCACCAAAGTGCGCAAAGACAGAGGATGCCATTTTTGACACGGCCAGCATCGTCAGGGCCACAACAGGAAAAACACACATTTATACCATGACATTCCC
>NW_015548251.1:928118-930243 GCF_001515605.1 Sinocyclocheilus anshuiensis
ACAACTCCAAAAAAAAAAAAAAAACACTGAGGAAACAATTGAGAAAGAGTTGAAATCGAAGTATCTTACTGTCACACACTCAACAAAATGTAACTTGTTGCACAAAAGAATGACTCTGTTCAGTAAACAACTCGGTGGGCTACACCAACAGCACTTTTCAATCAAAAGTTGAGATGAAAGTGTATGTATGACAATTAGGGGATGCACCGATACCACTTTTTCCAGTGCTCGCCCGATACTGATACTTTTATTTTTGGTACTTGCCGATACCGAGTACAGATACCAATATTTTTATTGCATTTGTAAATTTTTTAAATATTGGGTACAGAAACCAAAAGAGTATACCGATACCAGTATCGGTATCAGTGCATCCCTAATGACAATGTATGAAGTGACTAAATACTAAATGGCTGACAGAATGTGAGTAAACTAACTGTTGCAAAAGGAACACCCAAAACAGCTCCTGAACACCTTAAAGAAAATAATGAATTAATGTTATGAATTAAAAGGCCCTCGCAGTGTTCATTTAATCACTAATGGATCTAAAACAACAAACTGTTAAATGCTACAGGAGGAAAATCAAAATGGCCAAACTTAAAATTCAGCCAGTGAAGAGTTCCCGCCTCTCCTCTCACACGACCCAATGAGCAGAGTCACTGCTGTCTGGAATGCAAAGCAGTGTCAAGCAGCCAATGAGGTGGCAGCAGATGAGGATCCAGCCATGGAGGACACGGAGTGCATGATGGAAAAGAAAGCTGAGGGGAGAAGGAATGGTGTGAATAAAGGGGAAAGGGGTGGAGTCTTACTTTGGGGGTGGGGCAGGAGGCAGTGGAGAGGCGGGACTGCTGAGCACATGGAGACTCCGAGGGCGTGGAGCTGAGAGAGGCGGTGTCCCGCGGCAACACCTGCACGCCTCGTGAAATGATGGACTCTGGTATCTGTTAATAGAAGACAGGGACAGTCAAATTCAGTTAAGAACTGGCAATATTCAGTATTTTTACTTACAGTGCAGTTCAAAAGATTGGAGTCAGTAAGAGTGTTTTTTTCTAAGAAATGTATACCTTTATTTAGCAAGAATACATTAAAAGCTCAAAAGTAACAGTAAATGCATGTATAATGTTACAAAAGATTTGTATTTCAAATAAATGCTGTGCTTTTGAACGTTGTATTCTTCAAATAATCCTCAAAAATATATCACTGTTTCCACAAAAATATTAAGCAGTACAATGGTTTTCTACATTGATAATAATAAGAAATGTTTCTTGAGCATTAAATCAGCATATTAGAATGATTTCTGAAGGATCTTGTGACACTGAAGACTGGAGTAATCATCATCACAGGAATAAATTACATTTTAAAATGTTTTAAAATAGAAAACAATTTTCAAATTGTAATAATATTTCACAATATTATTGTTTTTATTGCATTTTTATCAAATAAATAGAATTAGAATTCATAGAATGTATAGTTATAGAATAAAATAATGATTCTATAATTCTAGAAAAAATCTAGAATAATTATTTTAATAATTCTATAATATGATATTTCATCATGTTCAATCACGTACACATATACATATTTATAAATATATATATTTTTTATTTATTCAAAGAAATCAAACCCCTAATATGTAAAAACGCTCATTACCATATGACTGCCATACAGGTACAGTATGTGTTGGCTGGCATGTTGCAAAGCATTAGCCAATCATAACACAGCATATTTACTAGAGGTGCTCCAATCAGGATTTTTGAGGCCGATCACTGATCGCCGATCACAGAAAGCAGTATCTACCGATACCGATCTTTTAAAGCCTTCTTATTATAATTTATAACTATTTATAGTGATACTCCAATCAGGATTTTTAGACATTTATTCATGGCCTGAATTTCATTTTTGAAAATGGGGGGAATTCCATGTTCATATTTACTGCAAAACTTTACTGCAGACGCACCACTCCTGGAACGCACTGCCGGACCGCAGCCGTGTGCAGTGTGAACGCTTTATTAATCCGTTAACATGAGCGCGGGAAAAAATACGCACCACATTCGCACTGCAAACGGAGTAATGTGAACCTGGCATTATGTGTGTGCGCTGCGAGTGTGCATGAGCGCACGGTCTCCAG
>NW_015548251.1:931758-933111 GCF_001515605.1 Sinocyclocheilus anshuiensis
AGCGCACGGTCTCCAGGAGAGCGCGCGAGCGCTGAATGGTTAAACACTGGCAAGAATTAAAAAGTAATGCAATTTATACATTTTTGTGATGATGTGACACTGCCTCGACTGTGCAAGTGACAATTCCTGTGTCAACTGTGCAGCGTGCTTATAGATAGACGCGATGTGGTGATTTGAAGACATTTGCGTATTTTGAGAGAGAGCGCACGCGCTGATTCATTCACGCTGTTTGTGAAATTACATCTCACACAAGGTTTTCAAATTACTTTATAAGTTATTTAATGAAGAAATATGAAGGTGAGTACCTCACCTTCAGCATTATAATTATTTCACCCGCGCCGGACAGAGACTGAGACGGTGCCGCTGCATGTCGTGCCAACCTTCTCATGGCAGGTGCGTCATCAGCTTGAGATCGTTTTTTTGAGATCTGCCTTTTTAGAGACCGCCGATCAATCATCCCAAAGCGATTATCGGCCGATAGTGATCGGTAGCCGATCAATCGGAGCACCCCTAATATTTACATTTAGAACTCTCAAAGGTACAACAGCATCAAAGAGGGGGGTGGTAAATAATCATGTAACACTACATTAACCTTGACTAACATGGACTTTTGCCTACTACAGAAGCAGTACAGCCCACACGATGTCGACAGAAAGTATCAATGAACCTCCACAGACAAATATTTGAAACACCATTATCTATACAGAGTGATATTTGTTACTGTATTCAGACTGAGACTCGCTGCCTTTGATCCAGCAGGCGAGTCTTCGTGTAGTAACAAACTGCAGCTATGCTGTCAGGGAGAACTGTGGTGGGAATAAGCGGGAGTCTGATGGGCAGAAAGGCGAATAGCGCAGGGATCTTCCACAAGAACGCTGGGGCTTAACGGAGCACTAATTAACACTGAGGCTAAATCAAGGCCTCACAGGAAAGAGCAGCTCCACAAGCGCTTTAATTACCCAGCACAGAAGCTAACCCTGCGCTAATAATAGCACTCGACTCAACCTCTGTCTTCCCCTGAGACTCGAGCTACGAGCGCTCCCTGTGGAGAACACAGTAATGCCAACCTGTGTGACCCCATTATAATTACTATATAAAGACAGCTAATACAGGATATATACTCAATCCTCTGTTATCAGGGGAAAAAAACTTTACAAGACCTGGCATGGCTGAACAACAAGACAAATATTGCTTGCTAGAGAATAAACTGATACAACGCACAATAGAAAGCTATAGAAAGAAGTCTTGCTCGTCCGTGTTGTGGGTGGTTGCCAGGGTGTTACTTACTGGCAAAGTCAAACAAAACTAGACCTGGAGGTGCCAAGTCTATGATATTTTGGCCACTATATATAT
>NW_015548251.1:933866-948090 GCF_001515605.1 Sinocyclocheilus anshuiensis
ATTACAGAACCGGCTTTCTGACAAGATGCGCATTAAATATCGCATGCGATTTATCGTGCAGCCCTAATATATATATATTATATATAGCTTTAAAGTATAATCATTTTGTGTTTACATATGACATTCAGAATAATGAAGATTATGATTTTATTTTTCTTTAAATTAAATTTTACATTTTTAGACGCAAAGACGCGTTATAGATGCCCCTATAGGATTTTTTTCCTGTTTTATTTTCAAGCAATAGTAATAGCGGTGCAGCAAATCAAACAATAATAACTTGCGATGACATTTAATTTCTCTGATTGGTTGGTTTTGAAACTGGATGTTCAAAAGGGCCAATGGAATAGCAGGAGAGGTGAATGTGCATGGAAAAGTGGGTGTGGCTTACCGTATCGCTGCAGGAGCAGGTGAAATGGGAGGGAATGGAGGTAGAAGGGATGAAGCCACTCAAGGGCTGCCCACCTTTCGCCATGACAACGGCATGGCTGGGATGAGACATCATGCTCTGATGATGAACATGAGATGCATAAACATGACAAGAGACTTAACACGTGCACACACAAAACACTAAAGATGATTTAATGGAACATCAAGGGCAAGAGACAATGAAAGAGAGCCTTAAAGGGGCAGAGTGTTATTTTTTCAATGTCAAAATACTTTCTCCTATTCCAGTTTAGTTTGGGAAACATGAAATCACATGGAATTACTACTATTATTATTATTATTATTATTAATAATGACGCTCACCTTAGCAGCAATGGCAGCTGCTGTGATGTGAGATGAGCCACTGTCCTCTGTGGACGCCACACCACTGTCCTTCTTCTCCTCGTCCTCTTCCTCACACTGCACACCCTTGTCTTCTGTCTGCTTGTGTGGGCTGGTGGTGGGTGGAGGGGAGAGGGGCGGTGGAGGGGACGGCAGGTCCTCTAGAGCGTCGTGTACCTCCTTTAATGAAGGTAAGGACAGCACAGCAGCGGGGATGGAGACCGGTCCAGGGAGGGTTGATGCGGTGGAGTGTTCCCCCCCGCAGGTCTGATGTGGTTGCATCTCTCCGTTTTGGTGACTCAGAGTTAAAACGAAGATTAATGTGTGGAGACATCAGCAGTCCATAGGCTACTTCATGTCCTCTTGGTGCATGTAGGGATGGTCTATTTTTGTCTTCCCGGTGCAAGGTGAGGCACATGTGTGTGCGCTGACCCTCCAGATCAGAGCACGCTGCTCTGTAGAAATAATGGCACCTGAGCTCAAAGAAAGAGTGATGGGCAACTCAGACATGCTGACCAGACAGGAACATGCCAATATGTGATGTGTGATGTGAAGCCACATCACTGTAAAAGCAGATGGACACATTTCATGTCCAGTTTCCTCAAGACAACAGTAGAAATTCCTACAATGTAGCCCTTTTTTCAGAGCTAAGACATTACAAAACAACTGGACACCAACACAGTGTCCTAACTGTGCTTGACTTCATAAAGCAAAGCAAAAGACTTTTTTTTGGTTGCTTGGTTTCTATTTTGTGTGTTCAACAGATCAAAGAGCAATGCATCTAATGAACATAACTTAAGATGTACCATTGATGTGTGTTCCAATCTAAAACATACAGGTGTTTCTTCAACTTCGGGCACCTTTTTGGCTTTTTGTCACATTAAAGCTGTTTTGGAGACTTCTTACATTTTTTACAACAAAAAAAAGAAACAAAAATCCATCATAAAAACATAAATGATAATGATAATCTAAATAAAGAGTGAAAATAATCTTACACTTTTATAATTTAGTATGAAAATGATTTCTATTGACTTTTTCAAAGATTGCTACTGTCCCACTTTTTGATTTGAAGCAAAAAAAAATGTTGTTTCGAAAATCAGGCAAAAAGACAAAAATAAAAGACTATGTACTTGACAGCTTTAAAGAAGAAAAGAACAAAAATCCCAAAAAGCATTGTGAATGGCAATCAAATTACAAACATAAATATAGAAACAATTTAAGTTGTTTATTTCAAAATATGCATACTGTATAACTGAGAGCATTGAGAGACTGACTATTACGTCATTCACAGTGTTTCATGGGAGTGGGCACTAAAGTGTTGTTTTGCCATGATTTTCTCACCACAATTCTTTTATTGGTGTAGATTTTTCTTTTGTAATCACGGGTAATGTAATTTTTAACCTGGAATTCTGCTGTTAAACACAATTATTTATAAAATAAGTTGAAATCATGTGAACTAATGACTTTAACAAAAGCATATACCATTGTTAACAACGAAGACAGAAGGTCTGTCTTTAAAAGTTTTTAAGTTAAAATCCCCTATGGAGAAAATAAATGGGATTTTTACTTCCACTACCTGATTGTTGAACTTAAAAAAGTCTTTCAAAAGTTAATTGAAATATGAGACATGGGAAATATGGGAGAAAAAAAAAAATGATTATGTAATTTCCAATTAAGCTATAATTTTGTCAAATTAAATTGGGAAAATGTGATTTACTTGTGTGTACTTAGGATACATAAAATGCTACCTACATCAGCTAAATTTAAGCAAGACAAAAGGGTCGACCATTTTATTCATTTATTTATTTGTCACAAAATTCTGCTAAACCCTGTGCATCGTTATAGATATGGTAGAAATATTCAGGACTTTCAGAAAGTGCCCAAGGTTAAAGAAACACCCATTATGTCTATTTTAGCAATTTATGGACCTTTGACAATTGTGTTTGCGTGTTTCCAGGTGACATTCTAGTGCAAACTGAAACACTGGGAACACACATCCCATTTTCTCAGATGTGCTGAGGTCTGTGGTCCTTCCCCATTTCGTATTCACTCAGTATTTACTTAAAGGTGACATATTATGCCCCTTTTTACAATATGTAATATAAGTCTCTGGTGTCCCCAGAATGTGTCTGTGAAGTTTCAGCTCAAAATACTCCCCAGATTATTTATTATATAATTAAAAAAATGCCTATTTTGAGTGGAAGCAGAAACACGCTGTTTTTCGGGCATGTCTCTTTAAATGCAAATTAGCTGCTGCTCCCCGCCCCCTTTTCCAGAATAGAGCTGAGCCTTTACAGCTCATATCTGATAAAAAAAACATCTGTTTTGGTTCTGATTATCATGTTTATTCGTGCTGAAATCATGCGTTTTAAACCATATCTGTGTGTGTGTGTTTTGTTTGTTTTTTGCAAATATGGTTTATTCTGAAGCAATATTCATCTTTAGCATTAGCTAACTATGGTCGTTAGTTCTATTGAACTCTATTGGTAAAGATGGAACTTGCGACCATAGTTGCTTTTGGGAAACGCACCCCTGGTTCACATTCTGATGACTTTAGTCGATAAGAAGGAAAATCATTTTTGCTCCCCAAAGCTTCATTATTTGATCCAAAATACTGTAAAAACTGTAATATTGTGAAATATTACTACTATTTAAAAGAAATTATTTTCTATTTTAGTAAAAAAAAAATTAAACCATTTTTAAAATGTCGTTTAATCCTGTAATGAAAAGCTGAATTTTTCCACAGCCATTACTTCAGTCTTCAGTGTCACACGATCCCTCAGAAAACATTCAAATATGCTGATTTGGTGCTCAAGTGACATTTTTTTTTTATTATTATTAATGTTGAAAACAGTTGTGCTGCTTAATATTTTTGAGGAAATCGAGATTTTTTTTTCAGGATTCTTTGATGAATATAAAATTCAAAAGAACAGCATTTATTTGAAATGGAAATTTTGTAGCTTGTAACAAAAACATAAATGTCTTTACTGTCACTTTTGAACAATTTAATGCGTCCTTGCTGAATATAAGAATGAATTTCTTTCCAAAGAAAACTTACTGACCCCAAACAATGATATGTCACCTTTAAATGTTAACAATCTGCCTGTTTCAAAACTCTCGCTGAGAACAGCAGCGATCTAAAGGTTTTGCAGAATCTCTGTGGATCAGAGTCTCCCAAACCTGTGGCATTGTGACCTGGGTCTGTCTTCTTTTTAAAAGCAAGAAGCGCAAACTCAGTCCAGAAGCAGAGTCGCTGTCATAGAGGAGGAGCCGTGGCTGTGAGGAGGCTGCTTTAATAGGTCGTGGATGTGGGATGGAGGGATACTTTTATTTAGGAAGGGAGAGGGGGAGTGCTGTAGCTGAGCTTGACCGAGCATAAAGGGGTTCTTCAAAGTTTAATCCCCTTATCGGCTCAGCTTCTGGACTTCAAAGCAGCAGTGACAGCGGAGTGCTCCTTGGCTGGGGCTGATGGGTAATGGAGATTAATACCACTTAATATTTTTGAGGAAATCGAGATTTTTTTTTCAGGATTCTTTGATGAATATAAAATTCAAAAGAACAGCATTTATTTGAAATGGAAATTTTGTAGCTTGTAACAAAAACATAAATGTCTTTACTGTCACTTTTGAACAATTTAATGCGTCCTTGCTGAATATAAGAATGAATTTCTTTCCAAAGAAAACTTACTGACCCCAAACAGTAATGTATATAATATTTATTCATAATGAAAATGACTGGACTGTCATTTTATATAATATACAGGTAATGCCATTTCTAAAAAGCCTTTAAAAAGTCACTGTAAACACATTTTCCAAGAACTGCTTGTCATCAACCAAACAGCATGCATGTGAATGGAAAAATAAATTGTATGCAAACATACACAATGCACAAAAATAAAGACGTCACAATTTCTCTCTCACTCACAGTCAGACTCAGAAAACAAGGACGCGTGGGGGTGGGGGCAGAAACACACACTCACATGGACACAAACACAAACAGGTGGGCTCCCATGTACCTCAGGTGTGACATCACGGGGTGCAAAACCCGTTCCACCGGTGGTCAGGATCAGAGCTGTAATAGGACTGGCCACAATGTTAACACGGTAAACGAGGGTGAACGTATATGTGAGAGGTGAAGGAAGGGGAGAGGCGTGTCCTCATGTTAAACTTATTGTCCTTGTTTATTCATCCTCATGTTGTTCTAAAATATGTTTTTCCATGGAACAGAAAAATATTTTTTATTTGATTTAATCAGCGCATTTATCATTTGGGTGTGCAAAAAAATCCTGAAATATGTATTTATATTTATACTGTAATTTATATGTAATAAGAATTTGAATAATTAGAATTATAAATTAAATAAAAAATTAAATAAAAAATATCTCTTTTGTGTTTCATGTGTATATATATATATATATATATATATATATATACATGAAACAAAATATTTTTATTACATTTTTAAATTAATTTATAATTCTAATTATTTAAATTTTATTAATTTGCTTAATTAATAAATGACAGAGTAGAGATAAATAAAAATGTATAAACAATATAAGAAAATTCATGTGTGTGTGTGAGAGCGAGTGAGACAGACAGACAGACAGACAGACAGACAGATAGACAGATAGACAGATAGATAGATAGATAGATAGATAGATAGATAGATAGGAACTACATGAGTAAATGGAAGGATGTTTTTGGATGAGTGATTCCTTTAACATTTTGTGTTTTAAGGTTGTACTTTGTTCTGACGTTATAAAAACAAAGTGATTACAATCAATAAAAACGACAACAAAAAATTCTGGTGACTATATACATATGATATACTAGTATAATTGAAGACGAGGAAATGATCAGAATATATAAGCACCATTAGACAGACACACACACACATAGACAAACAGCTTACCTGTGAGCCCTTCTTGCTCCCGGGTAAATTAATGATGAGGGTTTTGCCTCTGATTCCACATACGGGTCTACAGGAAGGAGATGATTAGTATTTAATCCAATTAGTATTCAAAACACATATTTTACTCTTGTGCATTTGAGAGTGACAGGCAGAGCAAAGGAGTGAGATGAGAGGACATGTCTGTGCATGTGCATTCACCTAGACAGCATGCCGAGTGGCGTGACATTTAGGGAGCCCATGAGCATTGCTAGGGCCATCCCTGGAGCTTCACGCTCGATCACCTCTCTGGTGGCCTGCAGACGGGACAACACACACATATATAAGCAACAACAGGTGCATAAACCATCAAAAGTACCAGTACCAATCGATAATAAGAGGAAAAAAGCAGTCTTTCTGCAGTACAGATTTAGTACATGAGTGCTGTCTGACTGGCAGGATTCGGTTTCATTTTTTTTTAAGTTAGTTTTTTTAATTTTTAAACTTTCTTTAGTCGGTGGTATACAAAAGATACTACTTTGAGAAATGAGGATGAGAATGATGACCATTTTCATTTCCAGGTATCCCTATCCCTTTAAGACTGTAATGTAAACTGTAAAAACTTTAAGACAAAATGTAAAAACAAAACCACAAAACATAAGGACCCTGCTTAACACCATTTTTCATGATTTGCCCTCATGCATGCTAACAGGCTAAGCTAATTCATCGATTAGAGCCAATTGTTCTTCACAGCAGTGGCATTAGCACAATACTCATGACATAAGCACAGCCCCGTCGCTGAGATTTTTCATTACAAACACATTTCCAGTGGGCCTTTGATGTCTCTACTCTTCCATCTGAAATCCCCGTTCACTGAACCCTTCCCAGCATCCCCTGGGACACGCGTCCCTCCACCTCCGCCGTCCCATCCCGGTGGAACACACACACACCCGCACACAGTCATATTCAAACAAACACATTCAAGAACACACGCAAAGTCAGAAGAAAAGTGCGCAGCAGGGAGGGGATTTTTCTCCGATGTGACGCACTGTGCCCTTGAATTGAATGACACTTCAAACACTCACATTAGTAAAAAGGAGAAGGAGTGCAGGATACATCAAAAAAGAGCTTCACAGAGTCGCTCCACCAGGCACAATCCCCACCAGACTCTCTCTCGCTATATATATATATATATATAAAATGGTACATAAACTATATATATAGTATATTTATATATATATAGATAGATAGATAACTATATATATATATATATATACACACACACACACTTCAAAATGTGAATTGATTCATATTATTGAGCTCCTTCTCATCGCACCAGTCCACCAGCGTCTCCTTTGATGCACACAAACACACAGAATATCACCATAAAATGTTCAGCAGTAATTTTGTATAGTGCAGAAAGGTACATTTGCGTGTGTGTGTTTGTGCACCATATGAGCAGTCACCCTCAATCTAGTGATGCAACATCACATCAGCTATTTCGGGCATATAGTCTGGCCTGATAAATAAAATATCACATTTTATAAACTGCTGTTACCAGCAAAAAATATCATGTACAGTGGCTCCAAAGAGTATATGCACATGCAAGTCATTGCATCATTGCAGCAATAGACTTTTAACCAACTAGTCCACCTAGGTGATTTTTAGTGGATGTATGAAGTTCATCAGAGAAACCACGTTCATTAACTATGAACATGATCCACTAATATTTGTTATATCATTTTAAAACCTCACAGCATTCTTAACCATTGTTTTGGTTTAAAAAGTGTGCTTGTGTTTTCTTTTGCAATGATATTTCTAAGTTTTACATACTTTTACACACTTTCATTACATTTTTCCATACGCGAGCTCAGATAAACTTCAAGTAAAGCATATTATCACTTCGAGTGCAGCACTAATATTGGCCTCTAGGGGGCAGCAGTGTGCAGAGGTGTGTATGGATGTGCACGTGTGCCTCATGGCCTCACTGAAGGGGTGAGAGGAAGCGTTACCTTGATCTCGTCAATCTCATCAGGGACTATTTTGTATGCAGAGATTATGCCTCCGAGCCTGTGGGTGAAACACACAAACAACAACAACCGTTATTGTTGGTTCGGTCCCAACAGCAGGAGAGAAACGGGGAGCGAGAAAGGGGAAAAAAACACAATGTGACAGAGTGCAGGAAAGAGAAAGAGCAACACAATGCCTGAGGTACCAGAAAGCTGTCAAAATACATCCCCACACACTCCACCCACAACAGGAATGACAGTTAAAGAAGAAATTTCTCTTCTTTCACAGGACTCCTGCTGTTTTATTCGCTTCTGCATTCACAGGGGTGACGGCTCACAGAGGATTCAACTTTGACAGCACTTTTTTTAGGCCACAAAACAGGTGGATAAGTGCAGTGGCTATGTTTCAAATACCAGTTTCCTATATAAACGTATATTTGTATTCCTATATGGAGTAAAGTTCTCTGGAGAGAAAGCAAATTTGAACAGACATGCACAAAACGTTTGAGCAAACCATGTTTGAATTCTGAAGTGCAGCACACACTAGTGGCTACTTCTAGTACTTAAACTAGCAATAAACAGAGCAGCTCAGACACAGATGTGGGCACATTTCATTTTGATTTTGACAAACAAACAAGTACATTCTTCCACTTAGTACTGCATGTTTATATACAAAATACATGAACAAATCAATGTTTCATGTTCATTTAGGTATAAATTGTTATTATGTGAGAAGACAGAGGTGATACAAGATGCAAACTACTAGCGCAGCAAAGTTGAAAATCAGTCGCCTGTTACAACGAATGGGTTTAGGAGATAATGCAAGCCAGACTCGAACTTGTATTGCCTGCATGAGCACCATGTTTCCCACAATGGGTTCACACCACAATGGGTCTTACTAAACAAGGACAAGCTCATGTGTCAGGAAACTGAAATGATTTAGTAAAATCTCTTTTCTCAGTTTGGCTCAGGACTGGTTTCCTGAAGCTTATTTGTATATTTTGGGCTTTCTGTGTTAATTATGTTGTTGTTTTGCATCTACGTTTTCTCATGAAGCAATGATCTATCAACTGTATATGATCTGTCATCTCTTAATCTATCTATCCATCTGACTATCATGGTGTAATGCCCACAAAAGAGCAACAAATAGAGAAAAAGAAAGAAAGAGAGAGGGAGAAAGAGACACGGAGAGCAGTGACTAAAAGAAGAATATGCTGAACACAAAGATGCAGAGCTCTTTAATCCGGTTGCCAGGGAAACCGCTGGTGTGTGAAGATTGGGGGTTTGGGGAGAGGTGCTTTAAGACGGAGATGAGTTTGGGATTTCAACCTGGGTATTTTGTTTATGTAAGTGAGTACACACATGCACAAGCATTCGCGAACAAAGGAAAGTGACGGAATAATGCTGAATCTGACTGGAGCATCTTCTGAAACTGTGATCGATTGTGTGATCGATGAGTGTGTAAGTGGGTTGGGCTGCACAGCCTTTCACAACCCGAACAAGTATGTTAACGTGTGTCTGTGTTTACTGATTTAGTAGAGGTTTCAACCTGAAAAGAGGTTGAAAACTTTAAAACTCTGTGGTGAAGTGCATGGATGCAACTACTAGCCACCCATGCTCACCCTTACGAAAATTAACCATGGTTTTACTACAAATAAAACCAAAAACACATGATTACTGTAGTTAAAACACGGTAACCACAAATTAAGCATGGTTTTGCTACGCTAACAATAGTTTAACCATGATACTTGTAGTAAAACTGTGGTTATACAAATTAGGGATGCACCGATACTGAGCTCCTGTACTCGTACTCGTACTCGTTAAAATGCCCCGATACCAAACGCCTCTATTTGATAAATTAAGTTAACCAACTAACATTATACATACTCTTTTGGTTTCTGTACCCAATATTTAAAAAATGTACAAATGCAATGAAAATATTGGTATCGGTACTCGGTATCGGCAAGTACCGAAAATATTGGTATCGGTATCGGGCGAGTACTGGAAAAAGTGGTATCAGTGCATTCCTAATACAAATGTAATGAATATGTAAAAAAAAAACATGGTTACTATACTTTTACTATAATAAAACCAAGGTTAATTTTCATAAGGGCAACTAAGCAGACAAGGCTTTGGAATATATAGGGATGAATTTATTAACCATGTTACACCTCCTTTATACAGTATTTCAGCGCATAAAAACAGCATGTTGTTCATTTACCACCTACAATCAAGTTTAGTGAGGCGTTTCGTAGTACTTCAAGTAATTGTCATTATTTAATGTATTATTTAATGTATTATTAAATAAAATTAAGTAATACTTTTTTAGTGTTAATGCAGCACTGCATTCCTACTGCAATTAGCAATGCACTAATCATATCCGCTGTAAACAGGAAGTTAAAAAGGTTTCAGTCAGAAGAGACTCAGTAAAGTATCCTGAAAGAATCGTGCAAACTGCGTTCAGCACAGATGTTCTGGACATGTCTGCGCAGTTACCAGATTTGAATTCAGTACATCATGTAGTGAATTAGGTGTCTTACTTGTACTCACTGTAAATACAGAAAAGCCAGCCACTATTAAAGTCACCATGAAACAGAAGTTACAAAGTCTTTTCTTCTCTATTATGACGTACATCCAAGTGAAGCGGCTTTTAGAACATGAAAAAATATAGTTTGTTGAGAATTGATTGAATTGGTGTTGTTTGCCATTGGTGCGATCTCATTTGAGTGACAGGTTTTCCCGCCCTTGCACTAGTGCACACATCATCAGAGAAGAGATATCATTGCAAGAAGGGGAAGTTTTTTAGATTAAAGTGTGCATCAATTTTACAAAAAATTATGATGTGCACAGTTAAGTCATTTATAATAAATACTGCAATATTTCATAGAAAAATAAGAATTGTCCATTTTGATTTCAAGGTGTGGTGCTCATGCAGGTTCAATTATGGTCCTGTCCCCATACAATCCATCCCAATTTCCTGTCTATTTCCTGTTTCTTCTCTACTGTCACTTAAAAAAACAAAAAAAAACTTTGGCGAGTTAATAAATAACTGTCTGCAGGCCCACGGCAAATAAAAGTCGCTCTCATAAGGAACTATGACCTCGGTGACACTTTACTGCTCTCGGGTGAAGACATGTCCATCTCTGTTTCTCAGGTGAGTGCTCAGCTGTCCCTCTCTCAAACGTCTGCATGCTCATCTCTCTGCAGGTAAAGACGTCGGAATCGTCTCTATCCAGAGGACGGTGAGCCATGTGTGTCCCCACTATGATTAATTCAGCTCTATTTTTACCACACCTCGTTAGTAAAACTGACAGCTCTTCCGATGAATCAATTCACCTGAGCTGACAGAGCACTGGAGATGGAGCTCACCAATCAACAGACAACACACACATACCTTATCCATCAATACACTCTGAACTATCTCTACCGTCTGGCTGCGCCCCATGCTTCTCTTCCTCTCTGACATCTTTCAGAGACCTACATCCTGCTGTCTCTGTCGCTCCTCTGACCTTGGTCGAGGTACATAGAATTGCTCTGAGCAAATCTTTAGTTTTTGATACTAAAGTAGAAACAGAGATAGATTGGCATTGCAGGTTCTGGTACAATGCAGTCTTGGAACAAGTTCCCAACGATTCCTGATCCATCATAGAGACCTATGACCCTACTGCTCAATCCTCTTTACCCGTAACGCCACAACACCAATAAACCCAGATAATTCAATTATTTGGATGGGGCACTGCATCCTTGCTGTGTCTGAAATCAAAAGCTGCTTTATCAACTTAATAGGTTGTGTTTTCTGTAAGTTACATCTCAAGGAAACTGGTCTTCTAAGGCACTTCAGAAATCAACTAGATTGGTGCATCTTTTTAGACAGGTTGTTAGTGAACATTTGATTTGGATGTGCCTTGAGGCCTTGAGACCTTCCAACCTTCGGATTATGCCTAGAGAAGGCAGCATTTACACAAAGAGGTGGAAGGATGATGAGCTCTCCTTCTTGCTGAAAGATTGTTAAAGGTTTCTCAAAGCACGAGAGGTCTCTGCTGAAGTATACAAGAAGTAGCTACCGTACGAGAGGCCTTCATTATGTGAAGAGTCCTAACTACGCCTATTTGCAAGAGTGCATGCCGACATACTCTGCACATAAGCACTCCTAAGTGCAGTCTCCAGCAGTTCAGTCATGCGGTCATTTTTTATGACCTTTGATGCATGACTGAGGAAAGTAAATATGCTAGTTATGTACCTCATATGCACCTAGTCAAAAGTAGATCCACCTTTAATGTAACTGACACTTTCACTTGAACTCCTTACTATCTATACAAATTACAGGATGTAAAAGAGATGACTTAATCGTTTATATATTGGCTGGTCTTATGGACCCAGATTTTTTACTACTAGTGTAAAGTCTGGTCCATTTTGAAGCGTATTCTAGCCAAAAAACATCTACCTAGGGGCCTTTCAGAAAGGACAGGTCCTTGCAGATTTGAAGACCCCTGCATTCAGTTTCATTTAGAAAAGGGATCATCAGCCACCACAGAGTTGCTTTTTTTACAAACTTAAAAAAAGCAAGAGGTCTTTCAAGGTCTTTAGGGCTGCTTAAGAATCTTGTTTACTTTCTAGTCTAAAACACAACTGTTAAATATTTTTCAAAGATCTGATGCCATAACCCTTGCAAACTTTGGCAATCCCAGCAACAAGCTGTTACTCAGAAGCATTTATTATATCAGTTTGATACCCTATAAAGAAAGCCTTGCTTCCCAGGAAACTGATAAAAGCCTGTGCACCTCAATTCCTGGAAACTGTATAGAAGCGTTGCTTCAAATTCTGTCGATTCACAGAATCAATGACATTTGCAAAAATGCATGAAAGGTAATGCAGACAGACCGAGTAAGAAACTGTAGCTGCTGTCCTCCTTTGTCAGAGATGGACTCATGGGCCTTGGGCCCTATTTTAATGATCTAAGCGCATGGTCTAAAGCGCACGGCGCAGGTGCACTCAGGGCGTGTCCGAATCCACTTTTGCTAGTTTAACGACGGGAAAACTGTCGACGCGTCCAGGCGCATGGTCTAAACAGGTTGTCCCTATTCTCTTAATGAGTAATGGGTGTTTTTGGGCGTAACGTGCAATAAACCAATCAGAGTCTCATCTCCCATCCCCTTTAAAAGCCAGTTGCGCTCGCGCCATGGTGGGTTCGCTATTTACATGGCAGAATGTAATTTTTCCTTTTTAAAAATGTTTGTGTGCTTCTGCGCGTCCCTGTGTGTGTAATAAGCAAAGTGTACGCACGTTGGGCACCCACCTATAGGCGCATATTACTAGTGCGCTCTTTAAAGGGGTCATATGATGCTTTTTTAAAGATCATTATTTTGTGTATTTGGTGTAACAGAATATGTTGACATGCTTTAATGTTCAAAAAACACATTATTTTTCAAATACTGTACATTATTGTAGGTCCTCTATGCCCCGCCTCTCTTGGTCGCACAAATGGGCGCAAATGCATTTGCTATTTAAACAACGCGCCACAGGATGGGAAAATGATAACTGAGTCGGGCTGAAACTAGCAAAAACACTTGCGCCGCGCCTTGCGCTGCATTGCGCTGCATTGCGCCGGGTGTATGATAGGGCTTCTTGTCCCAAATGCCAACCTAAACGCTTGCAGTCCTCCACCAAGTTCACACATCAGGGCTCTAGACTCATTCTTCCCACTGGTCGCTCTTTTGCGACTAACTTTCTCAGTTGGTCGCACGAGCACATGATTTGGTCATAATTTTTATTTATTTTTTTCGCTACAACATGGGATTAATCAATGCATGCTGATGGATTTTATCATTGTTTATAGTTATATGGAAACGAAAGTGGTTAACATTCAACCCGTTCTTTTTCATCAGTAGTAGGGCTGTCAAAAAAAAATCTAATTTCGAATATTCATCGAATTAAAAAAAAAAAAATCCACAGCAATTTTAGGTCTGCGTCATCCGTCAGGTAGACATTCGAATGCAAAAACGTTGAATGCAACTTTATTAATTATATATGGTTTATAAATATTATTTGAAACATTATTCACTTTTTTCAAAGATAGTCGTGTTATTGTATTACTCTTTGAAGAAACGTGCATAATATTTTGCTCGATGCACCCTCTTGTGGCCTCAGGAGAGAAGCCAAAAGCGTTTATCCCCCTCTAACTGAAATTATGCCTTTTAAATTTGAATAGTATTTGAATATTGATAATATTTAAGTAAAAAATGTGAATGAGTTTTTCAGGCATTTGGCAGCCCTGTAACTCGCCTGTGGAGTGTGTCGGGGCGAGGCGGCGGCATCTGTCATTGTGGGCTGTGTGAGCGGCACGGGGGTGTTTACAGCCGGCTCCGGATCCACGGTTCTGCCGTTCAGATGCGCGTCTGCAGGCTCCTCACACACACTCACGGCTTCAGGCTTGCATATTTATCACATTTTCTATAGGGACATCTATCAGCGTTGCACTCGAGTCTCGCACAAGAGAGCGCCATGTTTAGAAAGCCATGTAAAATTAATGTAAGTTCAACTTTTAAAAAACATGTCTCAAGACT
>NW_015548251.1:948119-948513 GCF_001515605.1 Sinocyclocheilus anshuiensis
AGAAACGTGCATAATATTTTGCTCGATGCGCCCTCTTGTGGCCTCAGGAGAGAAGCCAACAGCTTTTTTCCCCCTAACTAAAATTATGCCTTTTAAATTCGAATATAATTCGAATTTTGATAATATTTAAGTAGAAAATTTGAATTTCGTTTTTCAGTCATTTTGACAGCCCTAATCAGTAGTATTATCTGTGATTTGAATTTTGTGAACGGGAGTTCCTCTTTTGCTATGTTATAAGCTGGGCTTCGGATGCTTTCACTTTCGATTTCGCGATCTTGTCATGTTTTACAAGAAAAGATAATTGTCTGTTTTTCTTATTTCTACACACCTTTCACTTTTTAAGACTAAAACAAAAGATGGATTCATTGTTATTCTTAATTAAAAAGCACAACAA
>NW_015548251.1:948523-949127 GCF_001515605.1 Sinocyclocheilus anshuiensis
ATACAATGACAAACTAGCTTACAAAACGTTTATTAACAAAAACGAATAAGATGATGCATGGCACACACCACATGCTGTATTATATATACCGACTAATAAATTACAGAACGTCTAGCAAACACTGAGGAATCAAATAAAAAAAAAATAAAAGAGAGCATCCATAGCATGACGTGAGGTAAACAGCAAAGATAACAAGCTTTTCAAAATGAAAACAAAAAGAAAAGTAAAACTAAACTTTCTGACGGTGACGGTGCTTGCATGTTTTTTTTTCCCCCACAAGAATATCACCATGTTCACCCTCTCTGGTTTAAGAAGCGGTCTTTTAACTTTACTTTAGCTTGTAAACCATCCATCGTTTCCTCAATGTGCGCATCATTCGCATCATTTGCACCTTCGCGCTCGTGCTGACGCGAATATAAACCAGGCTCTACACTCGAAGCGCTGCGCGCGCTGCGCACGAGTAGCACGGTTTCGTTATGCTTTCAGTTTCATTTGCCGTTTGATGTTTCTCATATGCAACAGAAATGGCAGCGCTTATGAGTTGAACAACACGGTGGTCGCGCCAGTGCGACCGCACACAAAATTTAGTCGCACAGGCAGAAAA
>NW_015548251.1:952164-956837 GCF_001515605.1 Sinocyclocheilus anshuiensis
AGAAACGTGCATAATATTTTGCTCGATGCGCCCTCTTGTGGCCTCAGGAGAGAAGCCAACAGCTTTTTTCCCCCTAACTAAAATTATGCCTTTTAAATTCGAATATAATTCGAATTTTGATAATATTTAAGTAGAAAATTTGAATTTCGTTTTTCAGTCATTTTGACAGCCCTAATCAGTAGTATTATCTGTGATTTGAATTTTGTGAACGGGAGTTCCTCTTTTGCTATGTTATAAGCTGGGCTTCGGATGCTTTCACTTTCGAATTCACGATCTTATTGTCACGTTTTACGAGAAAAGATAATTGTCTGTTTTGCTTACATCTACACACCTTTCACTTTTTAAGACTAAAACAAAATATGGATTCATTGTTATTCTTAATTAAAAAGCACAACAACAATAAAACAGTAGGATACAATGACAAACTAGCTTACAAAACGTTTATTAACAAAAACGAATAACATGAGGCATGGCATACACCACATGTTATATTCTATACAGACTAATAAATTAAAGAACGTTTGGCAAACACTGAGGAATCAAATAAAAAAAATAAATAAATAAAAGAGAGCCTCCATAGTGTAACGTGAGGTAAACAGCAAAGATAAGCTTTTCAAAATGAAAACAAAAAGAAAAGTAAAACTAAACTTTCTGACGGTGACGGTGCTTGCATGTTTTTTTTTCCCCCACAAGAATATCACCATGTTCACCCTCTCTGGTTTAAGAAGCGGTCTTTTAACTTTACTTTAGCTTGTAAACCATCCATCGTTTCCTCAATGTGCGCATCATTTTAGCTGTGCGCACCTTCGCGCTCGTGCTGACGCGAATATAAACCAGGCTCTACACTCGAAGCGCTGCGCAGTTCAAACGAGTAGCGCGGTTTCGTTATGCTTTCAGTTTCGTTAGCCATTTGATTTTTCACATATGCAACAGAAATGGCAGCGCTTATGAGTTGAACAACGCGGTGGTCGCACACAAAATTCAGTCGCACAGGCAGAAAAATGGTCGCAAAATGCGACCATTTGGTCGCAGTCTGGAGCCCTGCACATTAGTCTGGATTGTTGGGTAGTAGTTCACATCAGTGTGGGATCAGCATAAGGCTGTATTCAAGGGCACATAGGGACAGTAAATAGGGTTAAGCTATGGCAAGGATGTCCAATCCTGCTCTTGGGGGGCCAATATCCTGCAGAGTTTAGCTCCAATCCTAAATGAAACGAGATAATCAAGGTCTTCAGGATTACTAGAAACTTCCAGGCAAGTGTGTTGAGGCAGTTTAGAGGACTCTGCAGGACACTGGCCCTCCAGGAGCAAGACTGAACACCGCTGCACTGCCGTTTTGTGAGCTTCATGAACATGCCTTGATCTGGGACAGGGCCTTGATCTCCATGCCTTTCAATTTGGGACAGAGCCTTGATCTTTATGAAGGACAACCATCCATTCAGCACAGAAAGACTAGGAATGGAACACGATAACTGGAAATGTCCTATGGTGAACAGGACCTGATGCAGGGGCATTGTTGTATTGTGCATAGCCAATGTGTTGTGTGTGAGTCACTTACAAGGATGGGTCATGGACAAGATCTTTAAGGTTTATTCCACTGCGGTCCTCAGCAAGGTTTCTGAAGCAGCTGTCACTCACTGCAGGCAGGAAAGAGATGGAGAACGGACGTGAGACATGGAAAAAGGGAAAAGAAAAGAGGGAAAAAAGGCACATCATTGCATGGAAATAACAAAATGCCCCTTCGCAGACCATAAATGTCTGATTCCTTAAACGTCACGTTAGTCCTGAGGTTTGAGAGAATATGGGTTATGTCAAAACACATTACTCAACAAAATCACACAGCTACAAACATGGAGAATCATACTCTAAGGCCCTCATGTATACTATGTAAAGGAGGCCACACTGTTACGCACCACAGAGCATTAACATTACTGTCCTCCTCTGTGTTGTGTCAAATTACTCTAGGAATTTTCAACCTGTATGATGGTGAGCAGAAACACCACCACTGATAACCATCAGTTCAGTACAAATCTTCAAGCACCAGCACAAAGCTACCAGTAGTAGTTACAATTGCAACAGTAGTTAAAGGGGGTGTATCATTGAAAACAGGATTTATCTTGCTCCTTTCCTTCTTTTTGAACACATAAGAACCATCTACAAAAACTATGCTGCAAAAATCATTCAGAAATCATCATTGTATTGATGCCAAAACAGTAAGCTCATTAGCATATGACCGACCACGTTCACATATCAATGCCCATTTAGAATTCACTAGCATTACAAGCGAGAAGTTAGTAAGAGATTAGCCAATTAAAACATTATTCTATTAGCATATAGAATTCTTAAAAAAACAGTTCATCCAAAAATAAAAATGTTTGGACTCCACTGACTTTCACTGTACAGGCAACAGAGTTTAAACATTCTTAAAAATGTCTTATTTTGTGTTCAAAACTAAATGAGAGTGAGTAAATGTGACAATTTCCTTTTCCTCTAAAAGCACAGTACCAACACAGTTTAACTTGAAGCCCCAAAAAAAAGGTGGAAAATAGACAAACTACATGATCGCCGTTTGTGGTGCAAGAAAACCTGACTAAATGTATTATTGTACTTTGGGGAAGAAAATAAAAAAGTGTGGACTATATCAGTGTTGTAGACAAAGCCAGCTCATCTGAGTCTAAGTACAGGCCGAGACCTATAGGTTGAGTCCAAGTCAAGACTAAGACCAGAAGAGGGTTGAGTCCGAGTCTGAACGTGGTTTAGAATCAGTGTCACACGAGTCTCCACAGTGTATACATACTGGTCCAGCACAGAGTGATCATATGTGTGAGTCGGTACAGAAAAACAAAATGTGTCTGCAGTGTTGTATTCTGAGTCGAGACTGAATGCTCCAAATGCTGCAGAGTCCATGACAAGAAGACCAAGACCGAGTCCAAGTATTACAACATTGGGCAATATCCCTCAAGTCAACATTGAAACCCCATTTAAACCTGGTCTTATTGTGCATGTTATGCCAAAGAAAAATATCTTCACTATAGAACATAAATTTCTACACCTCTGAAATGACTTTTTAAGGTCACCATGCCCTCTTATTTCTCAACCACTGGCCATATAGAGGCGACTGTTCATGATCCATTCTCGATGGTTAAATGAAGTCTAATCCTACATTTTTTTCTCATCAAATATGCATCACCTAGAACTATGCTGCATTACCAAATTCAATACTTGCGAATGCTTTTATATGCTTTTAATAGTAATAGAAATAATAGTTATTTCAACAGCATTGTGATGTGGATATATAAGGGTCTAGTGTAGCTCAAAACGGGTCAAAATCTGTGACAAGAGAAGGGAATGACCTGTGCCGTGTAAATAAATGATAAAGCGCTGCCGTTCACCATCACATTCTCTATTACGCACAAGGGCTCGGTGCAACACTTGCTTCATAATTGCAGCATTTTCTCACCCTTCTCTCTTTTCTCCTCATCTCTTGCTCTCTCTGTTCTCTCTCTCTCTCCACCCTGCTAACCCTTGATGTATAAATAGGCTGGTGTTCCCTGCAGGAGGCAGAAGAAGTGAGCTCTCCTCAGAGAGGCGGCAAAAAACTTCTTGTCGCAGGCACGCAAATGCAACAACGTCTCTGTGTATGTATGAATGAGTGTGAAGGAGGAGGATTATTCTGCCGATGCGTATAGTATATAAGTGACCGTGTGTGTATGCGAGAGAGAGAAAGACAGAGACAGAAAGAGAGAGAGAGAGAGAGAGAGAGGTGCAGCAATTGGAACATTCATCAGAGACGTTAAGGCATCAGAATGTTAATGTCACCACAGCTCTGCCCTGCATGAGAGGAGAGGAGAGTTGTCTATTTTTCCGGACCTGCTAAAGAGCTACACCTCTCAAACAAACCATTGTTAAGCATATCAATTCCTTGTCAAAGCCATTGTCATTGTTCCTTTCAAACATTACAAAAACTACTGTGGTGGTACACTCATAGTAACCAATGATAATACTATAGTTATTTGATTTATACCATGACATTGATTCAAACACCATGGTACATGGTGCATTGCATTACATGGTATTCGGATGACAAAGGCTTGTAAATATTCAAATATATAATGATTATAAAATAACACCACAAAAAGTACTGATGGTAACCATGGTATTTACGTGGTATTCCAAGGTACCCAAAAATATGATTTCACCATATGGTACTATGATAGTAATGGAAGTTAATACTATAATACTCCACAATGGTATTTAAAAGAATGCCAAGGTACACCAAGGTACTTCAAATAATTAAATAGTATTACTATAATATTTTTGAAATATGAACAGAATAAGTACTATTTAGGCTACATATCATGATATTATAGTACTCTAAACGTACTTCAGAGAATATCATGCATTCCCATAATACAGTGATGAATGGTAATACCACATTCATTTGTTGTATACCATGGTACTCAGAGAAAAAAACATGGTAATAGTATGGTACATGTTCAAAAGAGCATGGAAATACCATGTTACATTTTTAGTTTGTTAAAAGGAAATATTATATTAAGTAATACAAGTGTAAATTAATTACTGAACATCTCCAATTCTAAAGTTACAAAGAAACAGCATCCTTCAAGCTCTGTTTGTAGGAAGGTACGCGCACACACGGACACACACACTCT
>NW_015548251.1:956925-963639 GCF_001515605.1 Sinocyclocheilus anshuiensis
TCTTTCTTTCTACCTCATGTCTGTGACTCACAGCTCTGCAGACAGAAAAGTCTGTCTGCATGGACACTTTGGTGAGGTGAGAGTTTCCCTCTCAGCGTGAGACTGTGTGTGTGTGTGAGCGTGCGCAAGTGTGTGTTGCCTGCGGCTGTGAGTAGGAGTTAGACTTGCATGAGCTGAGCTGGTGTAAAACCCTGTCTCGTTAACCCCTGCCTACATCCAGAGAAGACCTGTGGACCTCACTCTGTTCCTCAAACACCACAGGTCCAACACCTGGGAGCAGATAAGCCCAGCTTTGAGCTGCAAATCTCGGTGGAGAAGAATTCCCTTTAAAAAACCCTCCTGCTATAAAAATATAGAAACATCCGGTACTAAAGCTCACAGCACAAGGACGAGTATGTCTCCGATTGGACGATCAGCTAATCCAGTTGGTTTAATTTACTGTCTATCTTGTTTCATCCCCCTGCAGGTTTTTCAAGGTTTATTCTGACACTAAGTAGCAAATAAGGTTGAAACTTATTTTTAAGAACTCTTTCAGTAGCCTAACATGACTAAAATTAGATTCTTACATTTTCTGAGACAAATGTGAGTGTTGCAAAACTGGGTAATAACTAGATACTAACCCTGAACCTATTCCTACCCCTAACCCTAACCCATGTAGTTACCTTATATTTTCCAGTACTTTCTAAAGTAAGTACAGAGTAAGTACATGTAAGTGCATGTACAGTAAAATAAAGTGCAACCATAATAACGAGATTAAACTAATAAACTAGTGTCAACACCAACAGATGATAATGTTCTGTTTATTGTAAGTGCACGCTGCAGTCTTAAAGCTGTGCGGATTGTAATTGGCTGTCAATGATTGTATCGTTCATCAGCTGGAAGAAAATCAACCTGAAAGTGACTTCAACAATATTGTTGTTAATGTTACAGTCATAGGCACCGATTTATGTTTATGCCGGTGGGTGGCCAACCTCCGTAACACCCCCACCCCGAAATGATATGGGCTCATTACTCAGTGTTAAACTAGGCCTACTTGGTGTTCGTTTTTCAAGTCTTTTTCTCCGTGCGATGTTGCGCTTGATGAAAAATTCAGAAACACATGATCTGCAAAGAGTCAAGTAGTCAGACATTCGACAGTCATAAATACTAACGTTAACACACACGGAAAATGTTTAACTGATGCCTCGCAGATGCAAATAGGGTAAATAGCCTAATGTATTGTGTTTTGATTCAAATAAACATTGGCCAGCCGCATATCACATTGTTTATTCAGAGCTGTTGAAACCGAAGATTCACACTAAATAAAACCAAATAATCCACATATAAAATGAAATCAACAGATGCAAGGAGTATTTGAGTCTTTGTGTGCTTAATCTATTAAACTATAATAATCTATTAATAATCTATTCAGAATTTGTATAAAAGTTTTGTTTTTCAGCCACATACTGTACATGCTGCACAGTTTAGGGAATGACATCCGCATATTATGCGGGATTCACACTTGAAAGAGCAATGGACGGGACAAAAATATATGAGAAACATTATGTTCATTCAGGCCAGAGCACACTCATTAATTTCTGAAGCACCCTCAGTATTTAATTCTAGAACCAGGCCTGGATAAAACTGTGTTTAAGCAGTTTTCATTATCAGTAGCTCATATTTAGGCGATCGCATGGAGTTTTATGTGGCAGTAGGCTATGCTTTAAAGTCAGAAAAACTGGATTCTAACTCCTCTGATTGGCAATTGGGTTCAAGAAATCAACAAATATGTCTGTGATTGGCTACATTGCTCAATGTTGCAAAAACATTTAAATAGAGACATTTTGACTTTCATACTCAGACAGCACGACGAACTGGCTGCGTGTTTTCTTTTCAGCTTTTCTGAGCTGGCAGACACGCCAGAAACCTAAATAAATACAATAAAATGCTAAAAAAAAAAAAAAAAAAGGGAAAATTTAATCTGATGTCCCCTTTAAACACACTAAATAACTGGAGAAGTCTGGCATATGTCACCAGACAGAAGTCTGTCGTTTTCACCTGACATTTTGATTAAACATTCAAAAAATCGAAAAAATAAGCAGTGCACATATAATTTTTCAAATGTATCTTTAGGTATATAAAATATCAATAACATGCATTTAGAAAATAGTTTGGGTGACTTTTCATTTCATGTTGTTTAAAGAAAAAAATCTAACAATAATAAAAGCCTACCACCATGTCTCTATGATATTCTAGTTGCGATTCTGTAGCTGTGGCGTTAACAATGCCAAGGTCATGGGTTCATTTCCCAAGGAATACCTTGAATTTAAGTTGCTTTAGGTAAAATTGTCTGCTTTTATCCAAAAGTGGACAAATCGTCCTTGGAGGCTCAACTCTCCAAACCAGCTGCACAATTTGAAATCATTCATGTTCTTAGCATAAATGATGCAGGACAAGCTATGTGCCAAAGTTCAATACCTAGGGTTAGTATTTTTTTTTCCAAATATAAGCAATAGTAGCCTTCTCAAGCACCACTATCAAAATGATTTAAAGGCCTTTGCTGTGTTCAGATGTGTGTCCAATCAGAGTCGTGCATGCGTAACATTCTGCTGGCCAATCCGAAAAGCCCCCTGGACCAACTCCCCAAGAGCAATGTTATATATTACTCACTCCTCGCTCTAGATCTAATCAATGAGCATCTCTACTGCCCTCTGCCTCCACCTTCATGACTATGCAAGACTGCTCTGGAAACATAGGAGATATGGAAAGAAAATAGAAAATGAGCTGAAAGGAAAAGGTTTTCAAGAAGAGAGGGAGCTGGTCTGTGTAGGTTTCAGGTGAACTTCATTAGATCAGTGACAGGAACATACTGATCCCCAGGCACGTAGTTAACAGTACTGGACATGTTGTTTGTGTGTGTATGCGTGTGTGTGTGTGTGTGTGGATGATGTTAAGGAGAGAAGAGAGAAAGTCACAATGGAACTTAAATCTGTGAGCTGCATTTCAAAGCACCTTTATACAAAATGTATCGTAGAGTCTACAAAAGCTCAGTTTCTAGATAAGCGTTTCACAAAGGCAAAGGAGGGAACAGGTAAAAAGAAACATTTATTTAGGGGGAGGGTGCCGAAGGGAATGTGAAAGAATAGTGGACGTGTTCTAGAGAGGAATGAGGGGTGTCTAATTAAATCATTGAGAAAATACCGATACTGATCTAACACACACATAGTCAAACACATTTATACAATGGCAGGAAGTCCTGGGTAGCACTTCATTTAGCAGTCATGACTTCCAAACATTTCCTGCAGGCTACTCCATCACTCCAGCACATCAACTTGAAGGTATTTTGGCCTACTTCTGTGCACAGGACTGCTTCAAGTCACTGATATTTTTGGTTGTTTTGAATGACCGCTGGCTCCAAGTCACTACTGCAACATCTAGATTCAGTCAGGGCTGTGACTTTTGCAAAACCTTTAGCCATTCAGACTTACTGTTCTACATACACGAGAAAAGGAATGATCCCCAACACATTGTGAACCGTGCTCATGAATATGAATTAGGTGACTTAAAATTCCCCAGACATTTGTAACCGATTTGATGGTGGGTTTGGCCATATTAGAATAAACCGCTCACCGATCACGTTTCCGTTGCACCCAGTTGGCAGAGGCTTTTTTTATAATATATATATTTAAATATGATTATTGCCCCCAAAAAATGGGAAGAAAAACAAACTAAGAAGGTTTGAGAATACAGATGTTGTCAGACAAAAAACAAACAAACAAAAAATAATATGACTGTTGTCAAGACAAAAACAAACAAACAAGCAAGCAAAAAAATTATAAACACTACAATTATTTAGTAAAACGCCTTTATTATTTGAGTTTATTTGAACTACAACTGTATTAGTTAATTGAAACAAAGCTGAAATAAATATTGGTCAAAAAAATAAATAAATAAATAAATAAAATAAAATAAAAACACTTGAACAAAACAGAACATTAGAAATGTTGCCTTTGTAACTAACTGAAGTAAAATATGTTTAACAAAGTACTACATTTACTAAAAATAAAACTGAAATGAAAAATTAAGCTAAATAGAAATATTTTAAAAAGCTAACAAAAATGACAAAGCCACATAAAATTACTAAAACAAACTAAAATGAAAATAAACTAAAACTATATAAAAAATCTAATTCAAAATATGAATAAGTACTACAATAGTATAAAAATACTACAGAAATAACACTGCTTTACAGTTCAGGTCGAATGTTGAATCTTTGTGCACATTTAACGAATGCTACTAGCTTTATCGTTATGAAAGATGTTTAAACAGACTAAAAAGGTTAGTAACCAACTCTAGTCTAATTTTAATATGTATAAAGTTTATGATAAATTACTGTGATTTAAAAGTACCTAAAAAGTATAAAACACTTTTGTATTGTAATATTTACCCATGTGCTTCCACTGTAAGTATATTGCAACCATAGTTTAGTCTCACTGCTAAAAAGACAACTAAAATAACATAAAAATATACAAGTGCTTTACCAAAATAACAAGCTACACATTTCTGCTTTCCTCATAGTAAGCAAATTAATTTAAACCAGTCAAGCATTTTCTGTAATTGTGTTTAAAAAAATCCCCAAAATATGCTCCATAAACACTAGGCACTTCAAACTGAAGATCATCTCACAGGCCTTCTGCACCAACATAATCCACTCTAAACATCCCATCATGACGTTCTGTGAAGTCAGACTAAAGAATGCCACCCTGATCAAAGTCGGAGTGAAAAATGACTTAAAAACCATGTGTTGAAAGTTGCCCTCGTCTTCTCTCTCTTTCCAGAGCAGATTAATAAAACATCATACACAGCAGCTCCACTGCTAACTTACTTAGTCAGCAAAATGTAGCCCATCTCTCAATACTGAACACACATACAGGATGCATGCAAACAACGCCAAGACCACACAATAACAAAGCAAGCAAGCACACACAAAGAAAAGAAATACTTAAAAGAAGCGAGTACTTTCAGTCTGTCTTTTGACATTTTGAAAGTTCACACTGATGATCAATGTCAAATAAATATTCACAGTATAGGAAAGACCACACTCACAAATAATGACATGCATTATGATATGGGCGATTCCACAAAACGAGGCCATTATCCCTCATATAAGTGTAAAATAACTTTAACAATAAATAGCTGATGCCAACTTTTATTTGTTTAAAAATACCAACAAACAATTTTTTTCATCATGAGAATGCCTTTTCTAACCAACTTCTCCATGCTAATTTACATGACAATAAAAACAACATTTTGCATTTAATCTATCTAGTTAACTTTGTGTTATTAAAAAAAAAACATAGTTGCACCCAGGTTATGCATCAACTCTGTTATCATCATATTTTTACCTTTTACAAGTAACAATTCCATAAATCAAAATACCTTGTGAAAAGTGCCATCAACATTTAAAAAGTAAATAATAATAATAAAATAAATAAAAAATAATTAAACTTCTCTTTTTTACTCAATTTATCTTACATCTTACGATTGTCAGAAGGGGGTGATCTTAAAATGTCAATCCTGTTACCATGATTATCTATATTTGAAAAGTATATATAATATATCCTTAATGTATAAGGAGCACCTTGCAGTTTCACAACTTTGAGAACTACATATTTTATAAATGAAGATGAAAAATCTCCATGACTTTTCCAGTTGTTCATGATTTCTGGATGAAGATTTCTAAAACATTTAGGAGGAGCGACATCTAGCCAATAATACAGTTTAGAGACAAGCATTCCTAGAAAGAAAAAAAAGAAAAAGTATATTCATTAGAGAAATTCCCATGACTGTATTACTTTTCCAGACCTGGAAATCACAACTATACAATTCCCTAAAAACGTCTCAACTGTGAGTTTTTCCATTTTAATTACAGTGAAATAATTCCACATTTTTCCTACAATGGTCTTTTTTTATATCTGTGAGGTTGGGTTGTCCGCCATTATTAATATTTCATTACCACGCTGATAAATATTGAGAAGAGATTTGTTCAGGAAGCCGCCACACACATAACAGAGAGGAATCTCAGCACTCATCTCTTCGCATCCCTCCATTCCTGTCATCTTGAGCTCTTTCACTCTCCTACATTTTTTACCACTTCTAAAAATCAAAGGACAGAGATAATTCAAATTATAGGCCTCATCATAAAGAATAAAAAAAAACAGCAAACAGACACAGAGAGAGACAGAATGACAAACAGAGATGGAGAAAGACAGATGGTCAGTCAGGAAGAACAATGGTGAATGATGAAGGGATCTGAAGACTGAAGAAGAGAACGGGGGAGGAGAGCGAGAGACTGTGGATGAGAAGGAAAGGAGGATGGAGAGAAGAGTAGATAAATGATGAACGAGATGAAACATACATCCTGAGAGAGAGAGAGAGAGAGAGAAACTAACCTGTTTACTCTCCTGCAAGACATTCATTAAGAGCACAGTGGTCACTAGCACATATGAAAACAAGAGTTTGGTATTCCTCTTAAAGGGACATTATGGGTTTATTATGAGTTAAGGTCTATGGAATGCATCTGTTACCAATTATGACAGAAAATCATTTAAACTTTTCCATCAGTTTGTAAAAACAAAGAATACATGACTGTGACGAGAGGGGGTGGGGCCGAGAGCCGTGGGAACGGAGCGAGGCCGGTGGAGTAATTGATAATGAGCGACACCTGCACCACCT
>NW_015548251.1:963768-966692 GCF_001515605.1 Sinocyclocheilus anshuiensis
CATCCTGAGAGAGAGAGAGAGAGAGAGAGAGAGAGAGAGAGAGAGAGAGAGAGAGAGAAAGAAAGAGAGAGAATACACAGGAAGAAATTGGAGATTTACAGAGGAATGACGCAAACCATTACAGCCAAAACAAACACACACAGAGCTATTCCCCTTGTGAACGCTGGTAATTATCTTAAAACCCACAGCTGATGACCCCTGTGCTTTCATTAGCACTTTTGCCTCATTTTTGCACATACAAGCACACACATACACGCCGGTTCCCGCCTCCTTCTTCCCGACCTATGAACGTTGTTACAATGATATTGAGGATTATGGACTTGCAATGGAAGTCACAAGAGAACTATACTCGATTGAAAGAGCATTTCTGTCATGATTTTTGTTTGTAGAAATATTTCAGTTGAACAAAGTGACTGCTTTTTGCTCAAATACTACTGAAACTCACCTTCAAATGCACAAAGAAATCAAAACAAGAAATCAAACAAGTTTTGTGGTCAAGGACTGTCAGCATTAAAGCTAAATGTAAATGTACGCATAAAAGTCAAAAGTAACTTTCAGCAGATATACACATTTAATATTAACAGTTTTTCTCTTCTGGAACAAAATTGTTGAAGGAATAGTTCACCCAAACAACAAATTCTGCCATCACCCTCATGTCTATTTAAACCTGTATGACTTTCTTCTGCAGAACACAAATGAAGACACTTTGAAGAATGTTGGTTACTAAAAATTTTTAATTGACATAAAATTAAATGGAGAAAACAACCCCTGACATTTCTCAAAAAAAAATTTTTTTTGTTTGTTTGTTTTTTTCAATTTTCACAAAATTATTTTGTGTTTTCACAGAGAGAAAGTCATTCAGGTTTGGAACAACATGAGGGTGACAGTATTTTCATTTTTGGGTGAACCATCGCTTCCATCGAATCCAAACCCAACATGCTAAACTTTTTGTCCAGTCTCATAGTCTCTAAAATGAAAATGTACCTCCTCATAATATCATCTGCCTTCGACTAGCAATAGCAAATCATGGTGTAAGACTGTGACCAACTAAAAGCTACTTTAATATCTCCCAGCACATCTTCCTTTTTTAACAGGTAAACATAACAAAGAAAATATGTTTAGAAAATAAAACTGGGCCTTTGAACAGAGAAAGGTGTTGGAGTCGTGACCTAGCCAGACATGTTGATGTTCTAACTTGGGATATCCAATGACTTCCTATGCCCTCACAACTACCTCTAAAAATAAAAATGGCAAAAGCCCAAAAATATAAAGACGCCAGCCTCGTATTATACCTCAGAGTGATGTGGTGCAAAGTAGGGATGTAACGATTACCGGTTTGACGATAAATCGTGATAAAATACCCCATGGTTAGTATTACCGTTTCATATTTTAATCATCACTATAACCGTATTCGATTACCGCAATTTGAACAACTGAGGATAAATAAATACTTTCCAGCATAAAACACAGTTTTATTACATTAGATATTTGACATTTACATTAGATATGTGAACATGCTATAAGATAAACTGTTGTCAGTCATGTTGTCATTTAAAATCCGGACATCATTGGCAATGTTATTGTTTTAGTTATGCAAACAAAAACTCATTTTATTTGTTGTTTGTTGATTTTAAATGTAAAACTTGGTGAAATGATTTGTGTCAGTACTTTTTGAACATTTCCAGCACATTTTAACAATACGTTATAATACTGATAAACGTGATCATTTTGGTCACTATAATCGTGATAAGAAATTTTCATACCGTTACATCCCTAGTGCAAAGCTTCTCATCAATTCTGTTTAAAATGATCCTACTTCCTATTAGATGTTTTCACAGTTCCCTAAAAAAAACAAAAACAATTCAGTCATCATTTACTGACCCTAATGTCATTCTAATGTCATGAGACTTTTGTTCAACTTCGAAACACAAATGAAGATATCTTTAATGAAACCTGAGAAATTTCTGTCACTCCATTAGAAAGTCCACGGAACCAAAACACTGATGATTCAAAAACTTCAGGAAGTCACTGTAAAAAGCAATCCATATGAATTGAGTGGTTTTGATGTGCTCTATGTCAAGTATGTATGCGTGTTGTTGATCAATGTATAAATGCAAATAAAAGCCTAAATTAAATCTGTTCATTATATAAAGTGCTTACGTCTCTTCAGAAGACTTGGATTAAGCCACTCGATTCATATAGATTACATTGACTTATTTATGAACGTTTTGAATAAACAACACTTTAATGTACTAGAGTTTAAATGGAGCGACAAATGTCTCAGGTTTTATTAAAAATATCTTAATTTGTGTTTTGAACAAAAGATGAGTTTGAAAAGAAAGGCTGAATAATTGATGAAAGAATTTGTATTTTTGGGTGAACTATCCCTTTAAACATTCACTAATGCAGCTCAGTCTCACGTGTGCTTCTATGCTAGGGATGTAACGGTATGAAAATTTCTTATCACGATTATAGTGACCAAAATTATCATGGTTATCAGTATTATCACGGTATTGTTAAAATGTGCTGGAGATGTTCAAAAGTACCAACACATAAATCACTTCAAGTTTTGTATTTAAAAATCAACAAACAACAATTAAAATGACTTTTTGTAAGCATAATCACTAAAACAATAACATTACCAATGATGTTCGGATTTTAAAAGACAACTTGACTGACAACAGTTTAATAGCATGTTGAAATATCTAATGTAAATGTTCAAATAAAGCTTTGAAAAAGTTTAATAAAAAGGTAAACCTCACATTTCAGCCTTTAAATAAAGAAGAGTTAAGTCAAAATGATAATTGATTAATAAATGATTATATGTATTTTATCTGCTCCATAAATAATTCTAGATAACTTATCTAAATTGTTTAACTGTGTAGAATCCAAATAAGCTTGTTTTTCATCAACCGGTCAAAATT
>NW_015548251.1:966758-970133 GCF_001515605.1 Sinocyclocheilus anshuiensis
GTCCGTTTTTGGCCAGACAGAAACTGCACACATGCTGAATGTAAATATAAGTCTCTGTAAATCCACTCACTGACAGCAGGTGGCGCTGATGGAAATGCTGTTTCCCGTAAACTCCGAGGACAAAGCAGTATTGCGATTAAAAACACTACTTTATTAGGTATTACATGGAGCGAAGATGAAAACAAAATGCCATCGAATCGTTTCTGAAGACAGTCAGAGCCTTCAGAGGTACATTCATATAATTAATTCATTCATATATTCATTTGTATAATTCCCTTAGCACTCTTTTAAAACCTCCCAGCTTTTCCGCCCTGTTTTCACTCAAAACGAAACTACTCTGCATGCTGTGCGCACGTGAGACTGTTAATGAAAACTGTGCTTTATGCTGGACAGTATTTATTTATCACGAGTTGTTCAAATCGCGGAAATCTAATACGGTTTTAATGATAATTAAAAGATGAAACGGTAATACTAACCGTGGTGAATTTTATCATGATTTATCGTCAAACCAGTAATCGTTACATCCCTATTCTATGCACATAAAAACAAGAGAATAAGAACTTCCTGTAGTACTCCAGTTGCAGACCAATTTGTGAAAATGGTTTCTGGGGACTGTAACAGTGACAGACACTGCGGATGAAGACTCAGTTGAGCTGCAATGTGTGAGAGCTGTAATCCCACAATCCAGCTCTGCATCCGAATCGGAAGCTTAATCTGCTGCGGAACGACTCCCTGGGTCTCACACACCACGCTGACTTAAAGGTGCTCTGTTCATTCACTTTGTGCATCTGTGTGTTTGGTGAATCACCCAAAGTGCGATTGCGTCAGAAAATGAAGAGAGACACAGAGATAGAGAATGAATTAAAAAGTTCGAGTTGACAGAAGTTGTGTTCTCAAGACAGATGTCTGCGGACTCACCGCCGCTCCTGCAGGAGTCCCTCACTCTCACCAAACGCATCTGTATGGCACCTCCGTGAAGTTGGCCCCCCACGCAACGCAAAACGTCGGCAAAATAGTCTCAATCGTTTGTGCTCCGTTTGTGCTGTAAAAATGTTCATTTGTGCTGCTTTGGTTTTTTAGATATTAAAATAATATTTATAGGTCATTCTGAGGTCACTCAGCCCCCCAACATACTCCAAATTCACCCCAAATAGTCTCGTTTGTTTGTGCTTCGTTTGTGCTGGTTTGTGCAGGTAAAAGTTTCGTTTGTGCTGCTTCTGTTTTTAAAATATTAGACATTGAATTATATGCAATGACGTCACCAGCCCCCCCACATGCTCCAAATTCACCCAAAACAGGCTCAATCGTTTGTTCTTCGTTTGTGCTGGTTTGTGCAGGTAATATTTTTATTTGTGCTGCTTTGGTTTTTAAAATATTAGTATTTTTAAATATTTCTTTTTTTATTAGTATTTTTGTTTTTACTGTCTTTTTTAACAATACAGTTGAAGAAATAAGATAAAATTCAAACGGCAAACCAAATCATATGAAATAGTCGCAGTCACTTAATTGTTAGTAGCCATATTCGTTCAATTAGACCAATTAAACGAAAAAAAAACTAGGCCTATTGCATTATGTCTTTACAAAACAAACAAAAATAAATAAATAAAAAATAAAGACTTGATATACATAGGCCTATTTTCATTTCTGCAAACAAATAAAACATGCAATAGCCTACTGTTTCCAGGCCCGTGTAGCCTATACTTTTGCGTCCATTCGTTTTTCCTTTTTTAACCATGACAAAAAAATGAAAAAAAGAAGGGTTGTTGTATTTTTAAATGCCATCCTGAAAACCAAATTTTAAATTAGAACCGTACACAAAATGCTGCCCGGAAAAGTAAAATACAGATTTTTTTTTTTTTCGATTTTTGTTTATGACTTTTTGCACCTTTAATAAACAATTGAAAAATGCACAAATTAATATAGAAAATTTTTGAATTTAACAAGTTTTCTTTGGCCAAATTAGAAGTAGGCTAATGCTTCTCTTGCACATTCAGTTTAGAACTATATGTCTCTATATGCTAGATCATTGATGGGGAGCTGGGCAATTAGAGTGACCTCAGAATGATCTAAATATTATTTTAATATCTAAAAAACCGAAGCAGCACAAACAAAAAATTTTTTACGACACATAACCAGCAGTAAAAAAGACAGTAACAAAATCGAAAATATTACCAGCACAAACAAAGCATAAACAAACAAGACTATTTGGGGTAATTTTGAAGCATGTGGGGGGGGGCAGAGTGACCTCAGAATGATCACTAAATAATATTTTAATATCTAAAAAACCAAAGCAGCACAAATGAATTTTTTTACGGCACAAACCAGCACAAATGCCACAGCCATATCACCCTGCAGCCCAAGACTGGTTGCCCACTGAAGCTAAGCAGGGTTGAGCCTGGTCAGTACCTAGATGGGAGACCTCCTATGAAAACTAGGTTGCTGCTGGAAGAGGTGTTAGTGAGACCAGCAGGGGGTGCTTACCCTGTGGTCTGTTTGGGTCCTAATGCCCCAGTATAGTGACGGGGGCCATAGGCGGAGGGTGAACCAACTCCAGGGTAAGGCTAAAAGCAGCCAAATCTATTAACTACAAACATCATAAACCTGTCTTTTTAGGCAAGAACCAGACATGGGTGTCATGTAGGCTAATAAAATATGTTTAATGGGACTGAATTTGTATTTAATGTGATTACAATTTAATTAAAACATTAGAAATTGATAATTATATAACGTTTCCTTCCCACGGTTATTCAAACGGTGAATAAATTCTGTAGCCTAGTACAGAAATTACATTATCACTAACTTTGATCTATCGCACTCTCAACAAAACAAAACTATCTTTATAATCACTGAAGCGGTCTACACTGCGAAATGAATCCCTTACTTACATTGTACATACATCTGCGCTTTGTTGTTTATGATGAGAGAATTTGCGGAATTCAGTCATCGAACGTGTGCGCATTCAACAAAACTGATGAGTTTCAGCGATAACTCATCTGAACGCCTCTGATTGGCCATTGCATTCCTAAGCTCAACAAAATCGTGTGTGATTGGTTATAATGCACAACACTATAAAAACGCCTAAAATGAAATACGGTGCAACATGAGCAAATCTTAATTTAATGCACTCGCATCATCCAAGCGGATGCTGCACACTGGTGGTGGTTGAGGAGAGACCCTCTCATGATTGTAAAAGTGCTTTGGGTGTACAACAATACACTATAAAGCACTATATAAATGCATCATTCATTCACTCATTCATTCATTCAAATGAAGCACAAACAAAGAAGATTATTTTGGGTGAATTTGGAGCATGTGGGGGGCTGAGTGACGTCATCGCCTATAATTCAGTGTCTTAATATTTTAAGAACCGAAGCA
>NW_015548251.1:970330-973604 GCF_001515605.1 Sinocyclocheilus anshuiensis
GATGTCTAATATTTGAAAAACCGAAGCAGCATAAACAAAACTTTTACCTGCACAAACCAGCACAAACGAAGCACAAACAAACGAGACTATTTGGGGTAAATTTGGAGCATGTGGGGGGCTGAGTGACCTCAGAATGACCTATAAATATTATTTTAATATCTTAAAAACCGAAGCAGCACAAACAATTTTTTTATGGCACAAACCAGCACAAATAAACAAGACCATTCTTTTGTGAATTTGGAGCATGTGGGGGGGCTGAGTGACATCATCGCCTATAATTCAATGTCTAATATTTAAAAAACCGAAGCAGCACAAACTAAAATATTACCTGCACAAACCAGCACAAACGAAGCACAAACGATTGAGCTTGTTTTGGGTGAATTTGGAGCATGTGGGGGGGCTGGTGACGTCATCGCATATAATTCAATGTATAATATTTTAAAAACCGAAGCAGCACAAATTAAACTTTTACCTGCACAAACCAAGCACAAACAAACGAGAATTTGGGGTGAATTTGGAGTATGTTGGGGGGCTGAGTGACCTCAGAATGACCTATAAATATTATTTTAATATCTAAAAACTCAAAGCAGCACAAACAAACATTTTTACAGCACAAACGGAGCACAAACGATTGAGACTATTTTGCCGACATTTTGCGTTGGGTGGGGGGCCAACTTCACGGAGGTCTGTATGGCCACAGCGCTCAGATCATATCACAGATCTCATTACGTCAACATGTTATATTACCCAGATGTGGTGTAATGTTTCTCTTTTTTTCAAAGTAGGTCCACTCCAGCCAACACAAACTGGCACTTGAATTATTCCATTTTTAGAAAACTAATGAAATCAATACAATATAATATTACAATTATCTTTACGCTCATCTTTCATGGCAATTTAGAATCTCCACTCTGAAGCCAAGCATCGGTGCTTTAATTACTATTATATAGGGTTGTTGTTAATTCGAAACAAACAGCACGGCTTAGACTGGAATGGTTATTTGAGAGCTTCCAGAACTTATTTTAATATGGATGCACAAACTGAAGACTACATATGCACTGGATTGGATTCATTTAATCTTTAATAGAATTAAAGAAAAAACAAAAGCCTGATATGAAACACGCAATTTGCAAGAGATAGTGTATGAAAGCCTTACTGCAGTTTAATAAGTCTTGATGTCCTATAATACTTTTTATATTTCTGCATATAAAGAAAGCTGGAACTGTATTGCAATATGACCCAAGTAATATGAAGATTATGACGGTATTACGGGATCCCTGAATATTCACATCCCTGAAATTAAGGATATGGGGTGGTGGTAGCAAAATGGTTGCAGGTTCAGTCCTAAGTAGGTGTGACCTAGACTTCATTCACACTCAATGTGTTTGGACTGTTTTGGAAAGATTTAAAGTCCACATGAACCGGGAAGTTATGACATTATTTCAGTATTGTATTTCTGAATGAAACCGAATGTAAAATACAGGGTGGGGGTTTAATTTTATCACACCTCCTTGTCATCTCTAGTTTGCAGCAGACTGACGGTTGGAGGAGATTTTTAAGGATGTTCCAAGCCATCAAAGTGACATCAGAGAAGATCATTCCAGAGAGGAAACAAATTTTCAAGATTATAAATACAAATTTTTATGAGGATATATGTTACTGTGAAGAAATAATGATGATAACAACAACAACAACAATAAATTATTATTACTATTATTATTATTACTGCTACTACTATTATTACTTACGGACCAAGTCAGTAAGATTTTTGTTTTGAAAGAAATTAATAATTTTATTCAGCAACAACTTTTATTCAAGTGACAGTAAAAACAAATATTGTAATAATATTTTATTATATAAAAACAAATTTTGATGAAAATAATTCTTCAAAGAATCCTGAAAAAAATGTATCAATTTCCACAAAAAAAAAAAAAGAAAAACAGAAAGAAAGAAAAATAAGCAGCACAACTCTTTTCAACATTGATAATAATAAGAAATGTTTGTTGAGCAGCAACTATAGCAAATAGCAGCATATTAGAATGATTTCTGAAGGATCTTGTGACACTGAAGACTGGAGTAATGAATGCTGAAAATACAGCTTTGTGTCACAGGGATAAATTGCATTTTAAATATTTTACAATAGAAAACAATTAATTTTAATTTTAATATTTCACAATATTACTGACTTTACTGTGTTCTAATAAACTTTTGAACTGTATGTGTGTATATATAAAATATATAATATAACATTAATGGATATCTCAAACAAAATTAGCTTGAAACGGCTGTGTGACATGGCTATTACAGCGAATTGGAAATATTTGATGTTTAACATACTCTACATTACTCTACATTAAACACAGATTTGGACCAATGAGATTTCACAGGGGCAGGCGTGCCAGTGCAAAAATAAATAATTAAATGTCATCGACAAAACTCTTGTTTGCGGTTGCAGCTGCTTGGGACAAAAAACTGAATTTACATTGAGAGAGCTTTTATTGCATCACACCTGGTTAGTTGTTTGTATAATAGCATTGGTTAAATTACCTCTTAATAACTTCTCTTGTTTGGCACAGAAAGGTATGCTTGCCAAAAAACTAGCCATGTCCTTGTCTTTTTTGCAAGAACAACCCTTCTCTCTTGGATCAAATGAATTTGCATGTCTATCTGATTGAGAGAGAAACTTACCAAACTCCTTTCTCAGGACAGGCACTACCCACCTCCAAATGTTGCACTCACAGAAATCTGTAGTAATGCCAAGCATAGAAAACATCACCAATAAATCACATACGCTCTGAAGCACACACTCCAACAGGTTACAAAAACATAAAGAGCAGCATGTCCATTTGATCAGTGGTGCGAGAGCGATTCCAGGGGGTTCCTTTAGCCGTGGGGGGGGGAGGCGGGGTGATTAATGTCTGTATTCTATTATCTAAGATGCTGCAGTCACACTGTGTCCAGATAAGGCTTGAGTTAAATTATTCATCCAGACACGGGCCAACAGAACACAGACACATTCAAATGGGAAGCTATGTTTAAGAGAAGAGATCATTACTGAGACACTCTGGCAGATTCTCTCTCTCACACAGTCTGTTTCCACCATATGTGCCTCTTGTACTGTTACTGATACAGTTTCTACCTCACTGTGAGAAGTGTTCCCGGAATATAACCGAGCTGTTCAGGCACCAACAATCAGGATTTTTTTTTTCGCTTGCCCAGTCAATTTGTCATTCACATAAAAAAGTTTTAAAAAATTATATATAAATGTGCATAT
>NW_015548252.1:0-2572 GCF_001515605.1 Sinocyclocheilus anshuiensis
AATAATGTTCTTTTTAGCAACATCATATGACCCCTTTAAGAGACAATTCACTACCAAATGACACGTGATAGATTTTAAAACACAAACCAATATATTTCAGCATAAACATACATCACTAAACAGGTAATGTCTAATCTAGCAAATATTTATTTATGACTGAAATCTGGCACATACAGGTACATCTAAAAAAATTTGAATATCATGAAAAGGTCAATAGTTTTTGTCACTCATTTCAGAAAGTGAAACCCATATATTATATAGATTCATTACACAGAGTGAAATATTTCAAGCCTTTATTTCTTGAAATTTTGTGATGTTGTACAATGAGGACGGAAATAGTCAGCAGTGTGTAGTGAGCCACTGTCCTTATCAGTGCCTGAATTCATGTACACAATATATTAATTCACTACCTAGTGAACTATGGAGCTGATTGAGACGTACCCTCTGTATGACAGTGGACCTTGAGGGCCAGAGTTGAGAACCCCTGACATACTGATTAGTTAATAATCACTCATGAAGAATGAGTACACTTTAATTTGTACAGAAATATGCAATATTTGACTCATATTCAGTGATGCTTTTATGTTTTTCCCCTTTTGTTTGTGTGTCAATCACAGCTAAAACCAAAGGCCATTCAGCCACAGGTCACTGCATCTTTTGCTGTGTAAGTTCATTTTTTTGAATGTCAAACACATTCTCAGTATTTATATTTCGTTTGGTTTTTATAACCGTTTTAGAGTCACCGAAACTTTTAACATTTCAGCAGCTGACTTTTTTTAGTACTTGCATAGTAATTTTAATTGTACCACATTTGCCATGCATATATAGCAGGGCTCCAGACTAACTTTTGAGAGCAGTTCTACAGATGGTGGTGCCAGAAGCAGATTTGGTAGCGCTGGGGGTGGTGTGTGGGGGGCAGGGCTCCAGACTGCGACCATTTTTCCTGCCGATGCATCTAATTTTTGTGATCGGTCGCACTGGCGCGACCACCGCGTTGTCCAACTCATTAGCGTTGCCATTTCTGTTGCATTTGAGAAACATCAAACGGCAAACTAAACGAAAGCGAAACTAACCCACGCTATGTTTCAGCTGCGCAGCGCGGACCGTTTATCAGCTCGGACCGCGACGCAAACAAACTTGTCCGAGCTCAGAATAGCTTTACTCGGGAGCCAAAGTTGATTTTGCCAAACTGTTACTGCACAGATGGAACAGTGCTGCGAGATCCAGTGAGAAGCGTTTGAATTCGCCGCACAATGAAAGATTGCTGCGAGATCTAGTGAGAATCTGTTATAAACAGCGCTGACATACGTCATGAAACCAGAACCGGTAACGTTAACTGTGACCATGGTGTTGTGGTAGAAATAGTCGAATGCATTACATTATTCATTTCAGTGTTTGTACAACCTTTTGAGAGAGAAATTCAAGCACTTTTCAGTGAACTATTTGAACTATAACAATGAAAAACTATTTCCAGCACTTTAAAGCTCTAAAATGATCCAGTTTGAATGTTATTTTTAATGGGATGACCAAAATATACTTTGTGGTAAACAAACACTTATGTAAAATAAAATAAAAATACATCAAATCACAATTATAACCAGTAGACGACAGCAGAGGACCACTTGTTGGCTTATTAGTCATTCATTTATACTTTTTCTCTATATTTTGAAATTATAAAATCACTATTATAAAATATCAAATGATCAAGAAATGTAAGAAAAGTCACAAAGTACCTTGAAAAACAAACTTTTCTTCAATTTGCTACTAAATCACACATAATCACTGAAGTTGGTCAGTTCCATATACTAGAAGAATAATGGTACATTTAATAAGAGTGGAATATATACATTTTCTATATAAAAATTAGATTTTCCACCTGTTACTGTTAATTTTGTATGCATCTTAACTCAAGCTTAGTGCTTTACTGTCAAATGCAATACTGTAAAAACAAAAGAAAAATAAACAAGAAATAAACATGTAATATTATAAGTAACTGCACTTATTAATGCAAAACTATAGTAATTTTATGATTAAATTATCTATATTTTAATACTCCCGCACACCCACCACAAGCGCTACCAAATCTGCTCCTGGTGCCACCATCTGTAGAACTTAGTGGCGCTGGTGCCACTGCTCTCAAATGTTAGTCTGGAGCCCTGGTGGGGGGTATTAAAAATAATTAAAAGACGATAATTAAATCATAAAATTATTATAGTTTTGCATTAATAAGTGTAGTTACCAGTAATATTACACATTTATTTCTTGCTAATGCACATTTGACAGTAAAGCACTGAGCTTGAGTTGGGAAGCACAACATTTACTTTTATTAACAGCAGTAACGTGCAAAATGTAAGTTTTATATAGAAAATTAACATATTCTACTCTTATTAAATGTACCATTATTCTTCTGTAGTATTATATAGTATACGGAACTGACCAACAACTTCAGTGATTATAAAAGGAGCTCTCTTGCTTTGTGTGATTCAGTCTTTTTTTTTTTTCAAGGCACTTTGTGACTTTTCTTACTTACACAAAAAAAGAGCAAAACTTTTACAAAATTTGATTTCTTGAT
>NW_015548253.1:0-552 GCF_001515605.1 Sinocyclocheilus anshuiensis
CTTTTCACGCGGACATTGGCCAGGTATGGATATGGCAAGACTATTCAGGGCATGCGAATGCTCGAGGACTATGTACAAGAGTATTTAGATCTATCTTATTTCTCTGATCTGCCAGACTGTGTCCTGATAGACTTTTTCTGCGAGGGCATTAATCAGCCAGTAAAGTCAAAGCTCATTCGAGAGGGTCCGCGTTCGTCACTCATTCAGTTTATGGATTATGCTTTGTGGACTGTTGGTTCATCATTCACTGTGGGTGTCACGGAGGAACGCGACACCGCATCCGCTCGCAAAATGGCGGACACAACAGTGCCCCATTATGTCACAGCTGCCAATCCTGAATTAAGTCAAGTCACAGCTGATCTTCCTGAGTCAAGTCTAGTCACAGCTGATCGTCATGAGGCAAGTCTTCCTGAATCAAGTCAAGTCACAGCTGATCTTCCTGAATCAAGTCAAGTCACAGCTGATCTTCGTGAGTCAAGTCAAGTCACGGTTGATCTTCGTGAGTCTAGTCAAGTCACGGTTGATCGTCATGAGTCAAGTCAAGTCACGGTT
>NW_015548254.1:0-2741 GCF_001515605.1 Sinocyclocheilus anshuiensis
TCCACTACTGCACAGGGTTTTCTTATGAGCAATTTAACAGCTTGTCAATTTTTTTACATTCCAACTGATCCAAGTGCACCACAAACACACATTCCTCTCTCATACAAACGTGTCAATAATGAGATCAAACAACTTTCACTGCGTACTCAATTGTTACTGACCTTAATGAAATTAAGACAAAATTTGGACCACAAAGACCTAGCCTTCAGATTTAACATCCGTTTACAGAGTGTCAGCACACTGATCAACTCCTGGGTGGACTATATGTATGATAGTCTTGGCAAATTGTCTATTTGGCCACACAGGGATGTTATTTCTGAGAACATGCCAGCTAAATTTAAGGAAGAATTTCCAAATACTTTTGCCATCTTAGACTGCACTGAACTTAAGATTTTAAGGAAGAATTTCCGAATACTTTTGCCATCTTAGTCTGCACTGAACTTAAGTGAAGGAACTTAAGTTGAGGAGAGACCCCCCCACATGATTGTAAAGCGCTTTGGGTGTACAACAATACATAGTAAAGCGCTATATAAATGCATCATTCATTCATTCATTAAGATTCAGAGACCAAGCTCACTAGTGTTTCAGAGTCAGACTTACTCCACCTACAAGTCTACTAACACCCTTAAGTCTCTAGTGGCCTGTGATCCACGAGGTGCAGTCATTTATGTGTCTGCCCTCTTCACCGGAGCAATTTCTGACAAAGATTTTCAATGAGTGCAACATCCTTGACATTTTGAAGGGGTACATTTAGTGTGGCTATCTCAATGTAGGAGATGGCTTGATGGTTGATAAAGGCTTTCTAATAGAGAAGGAAGTTGAGGAGATTGGTTTGCAACTTAACATTCCACCTTTTGCAAGAGCAAACAGACAGATGCCACATGCAGATGTTGAAATGACCAAAAGAATAGCCAAGCACAGGGTTCATGTTGAAAGAGCTATTGCAAAGATAAAGAAGTTTAAAATTGTGTCAGGCCAAATCCCGATTTCCCGGCTTGTGAACATAAATCAAATATGGTATGTAGTCAGCATGCTGTCTAACTTCCAGCCACATATCATCAAAGATTAAGGTTGTCTGTTTGTAGAAGAGCTGAGTGGTCAAGGAAGATGACGCTGACGTGGTGCACTGCCCTGTACATACAAGTTGAGTGAATTTCATATAAAGTACACAATAAAGAATATCTACTTTAATACTGCTTCATCTCATTCATTTACCTGATGGCTCAAACCACTTCCTAGTGGGTATCTCTCTCATCCTACAGTTATGTCAACAGGGGGTCTGTTTACCAAGTAGCTGATGGGTGCTCCTGTCTGCCTTTTTAATAAAGCAATTTTCTCCTCTGTAACTGAGAAGGTCCTGAAAAAGAATACCCTATCAATACAAAGCTGCTAGGGGTTTTATATGACAAAACTTTGCTGTACTTGGAAACCTGCCTCTCTAATGTTATGGTTTGTATATTATAGTATTGTTTTATTTTCATTAGGCTATTGATTGAATTGACATTATTGTTTATTATTTCTATTCTCCTTAATGTAGTCTTACCAACATTTTAAAACTCTTCACTGTTAATTTGAACTATTGTTTTTATTTGTTTGTCACTTTGGACAAAAGCGTCTGCCAAATCCCATAACTATAACCATAAACATAATTTTCAACTTACCTGCTTCCTGCATACCGACAGTCGATTGGTCGCCGGCGTATACGGTTTTCATTGGCTTTAGCGACAACTACCGATGATATTGGCACTATTGGCACTGTGTTACCCCTTGGCTTGTGCCACTGCTGTGGTAGACTCGTGCAGGAGGACTTTGTTTGTGTTGTTTGTGTTGTATGGCTCAGCTCAGCATCTCTGGCTCTTGCCAGGTCCAAGGCGTAGATTAGACCCACGACGTGTGAGCAGTAGCCTGGCGCGCTAAAAATATAAGCGGGAGAATGTTATCATTGCAAAGTGGTCAGGCTAATGTCTTGTGTTTATTCCACAAGACTTATGGATAAACTGTTTGATTTATAATTATTAGATTATTTTCAAATTTCACTTACCCTGCTGTGCATGAACATAGCTGTTTCCCATTTGAATGGTCAGCGTACGAGGCGGCTGCTGCTTGCGCTGGGACCTATAGGCTTTAGCTTCAATTTTGATGAAATTATTCTCTAATCGGTTGCATATTATGTCGTGGATATATCCCTCGAATGCATACTGCAGTCCCTTTTGTCTTGCTCTCTCAGATATTTCACCTGTTCGCCAAAAATTACTAATTATCTCCTTGGGAATGTCTGAGAAGTGCATACATACTGTAATAGACGTGCCAGGCGCGAAAGCTTGTCAGGCGTAGCAACAGTAACTAAGGAGGGCGGAGCTTAGCTAAGGGTCAATTTGCCAGGCGTTCGGCCGGGCTGATGGATTTCCGGAATGCAGTATCCTGCCTGGTAATTTTTGGGCCAACCTGAAGGATCTCATTAAATTCCTCTCGTGAGACCCGAAAATACTCACGGAAATCTTCCCTGTTAAGGCGCAGCTCTTGCACTAAACGGTGATACTCGCCAAGATGTTTCCTCCGAGCCAGGTAGTGTTGTACCCACACTGATTTGCGGTATTTATTTTTGCGTCTCCAGTAAAGGAGTGCAAGAGCAAGAGCCTTTATCCTCCGTACATTCACCATGGTGAAATGAATTGAATGTCAACAATAAACAGCTATGCATATAGGACAAATGACCGCCAATAATTTTGGAGGGAAAATAA
>NW_015548254.1:7767-20381 GCF_001515605.1 Sinocyclocheilus anshuiensis
GAACTGCTATACAGTATATACTGCACATTATTCTCATACTAGCACTAAGCTAGTATTGTATTCTGAACACAGACTAAATGTTGAGTGGCTCAAACAGTAGAGCTTGGCGCTAGCAACACCAAGGTCATTGGTTCAATTCCCAGGGATAAAATGTATTTATTGTTTGTCACTTTGGACAAAAGCGTCTGCCAAATCCCATAACTATAACCATAAACATAATTTTCAACTTACCTGCTTCCTGCATACCGACAGTCGATTGGTCGCCGCATACGGTTTTCATTGGCTTTAGCGACAACTACCGATGATATTGGCACTGCCCTTATTTTGTTACCCCTTGGCTTGTGCCACTGCTGTGGTAGACTCGTGCAGGAGGACTTTGTTTGTGTTGTTGATGATGTATGGCTCAGCTCAGCATCTCTGGCTCTTGCCAGGTCCAAGGCGTAGATTAGACCCACGACGTGTGAGCAGTAGCCTGGCGCTCTAAAAATATAAGCGGGAGAATGTTATCATTGCAAAGTGGTCAGGCTAATGTCTTGTGTTTATTCCACAAGACTTATGGATAAGCTGTTTGATTTATAATTATTAGATTATTTTCAAATTTCACTTACCCTGCTGTGCATGAACATAGCTGTTTCCCATTTGAATGGTCAGCGTATGAGGCGGCTGCTGCTTGCGCTGGGACCTATAGGCTTTAGCTTCAATTTTGATGAAATTATTCTCTAATCGGTTGCATATTATGTCGTGGATATATCCCTCGAATGCATACTGCAGTCAGTCCCTTTTGTCTTGCTCTCTCAGATATTTCACCTGTTCGCCAAAAATGACTAATTATCTCCTTGGGAATGTCTGACACCTGTGCATACATACTATAATAGAGGTGCCAGGCGCGAAAGCTTTTCAGGCGTAGCAACAGTAACTAAGGAGGGCGGGGCTTAGCGAAGGGTAACATTCAAACAAATATGAAGATTATACTAAGCCCTTAATGAGACTATTTTATTTATTTATTTATTTTTTAATTAACAATGTTCCATCCTCTAGACATTTTTGGCATGGGACATATCAGCCAACGAAAAGAGAGAGAGAGAAAAAAAAACTAAAATTAAACTGAAACTAAAATTAAAACCATAAAAAAAACATTTCCATTATTAATAACTTTTTTATTTTACCTAGTTGCCAAGGCAGCATTTCTCATTTTAATTTAGTTTAACCTGATGTACTAAAACAACTAAAGCTAAAAAACTATATATAAAAAACACTACCAATGACAAAACAAAACAAAAAAAACATTTTGTTATCGTTTTTGCAGTATGTATGTTTTGTTTTGTTTTTGTTTTAGATGAAGGTAACACCTTACATTATATTGCATAGGCCTACTCGAAAATTGTTAAAATAATGCAAATAAAAAACACGCTAGCATTATATACAACACTTATGCTGTAGCCTACTTATACTTTTAATCAAACTTTTTATTATTTTACACAACAAGATAATATAAACAGATATGAACTGCGCATGTTCAGTAGTTGCGCACTATCCAGTCCATGATCATGGACAAGCTTCTCTATTATATTTAAGCTGCAATGTCCTCTTAATTTCTCCAATAACTGTTCGTTTACATTAGTATAAATATGTCCATGGTGCTCAAAAGGTACGTTGTGCGGAAACTGTCGTCGTCTAGCAGTAACGTTAGACATCTTTATTCTCTGGCCTTCAGGACAAAAGCGGACACTCAGTGTTGCTATTAGCTAACGTTACAGGCTTTGTGTTAGCTAAGCTTCAGTCACTCACTATACATCTACAAATATCGATTCGTTGGCGATGAGAACGAGTCCGAAATATTGTTAGGAACAGAAAATTGTAATTTCCAAGGAATTCGTTCCGTCTGGTTGCGCAGTTAGGTCTCGTTTAGCTTTTATGTGTAATAACTAGCTTGCCAGGCTAGTTGAACATAAACACAACTCGTTTATTCAAAACTCCTGAAAAATAAATGAACGCAAATCGAATGTTATTGCATATATTTATGCCTACTCTGTATATTATATGATATAGTTTATGTGTTTGTATTACATCTAACGTCAGACTACACTTGTTGCAGGTAATTTCAGGTTAATTCATAATATTATTTATGTAATCATATTGCATAAAGCAAGAATCTGTTTTAAAATATTTTTAATAATCCAAATACGCCATTGTCCATTGCCATTGGTGTAAATGTATATAAATGTCCAGCTTATTTAAAGTGACCCAGACTTTCTTCACTAAACGTCTTCTGTATCTTCACACTTCTACAAAAGCCGCCTGTCTATATAAACTTCACTGCTATAGGTTTCGTCAGCCACTTTTGTCATCATAAATGACGTTTCGTTGACCGCTGTGTCGCTGCAGTGCCTGTTGTTGAAGTCTGTCAGTCCCCTCAGGAAAAGCTATTTTTAAGAAACAGAAGTAACTACCCTGAGGCATATCTTTACTATTGTGAATAGTAGTTCCTCATGGTTTATTGTGTCTGTGTGACAGTTTTTGTGTTTGTTTTTTGCAGTGCGTTGCTCGTCTGTTTCTTTATACTACTTTTGAATGAAGGTAAGCACAAAAAAAGTACTGATATTCATTTGAATCCACTTTCAATTCAGCATCGACTGTCTTTTGCATGTTCCTGGTCTGTCTTTGCTTTTGTTTCAGCATCTGTGCAGGACATAGTTCAGGGTTTTATCAGAGATTCTGCACTTTTGCCGTGCCGTATTAAGACCGGGCAACTAAAAGTCAACACTGCACACTGGAGATATAACGACAGCAAAAATGTTTACGACATACTAAATGGCCAAGGGACGACGAAGGAGCAGGACGCAGAGTACAAGGGCAGAACTGAAACGTTCCCTTCAGAGTATTCGAAAGGAAACTTCTCCCTCAGGCTTGGGAATCTTCAGAAAAGTGATGAAGGGTCGTACTGCTGCTTCATCCCAAATGCTGAGTTTGATCTCAACAAATGCATAAATCTTCAAGTCAGAGGTGTGATGAAATGGCTATAATTTGCTCCTAAAAATCATTGATTGGTATTTAAGTGTGGTGAAGTGTGTATTTCTTTTAAATGTTCAAATATTTTCTGTTATCCCAGTTTAATGTGCAAAGGCAGCTGCACAGTAAGCTGTTCATAGGTTGATGTACTGAATGTAAACACTAGTGCTCTTTGACAATTTCAGCTGTTTGCAAGTAGTCTTGCACATCATTTCTGCCTCGACCAATGGTGTGGGTTTGTGGCGGGGCTACCTGTAATAAGCCGTTTAGTGAAGAAGTGGACTATGACCGAGAAATTCAAAACGGCACGTTTTGAACCAGACCCAAAAATAAAACAAAAAATGATAATCCCAAAACAAAAGTACTCTCAAAAACACAACATATCTCTAAAATAAACATATTGTAGGAAGAAAAAAAAAAAAACACTAGTTTGACAAATAAAATAACAAATTCTAAAACAAAACTACAAATCTGACAAAATACTACTACTACTAATAATAATAATGCAAAAACAGTCTGTTAGACAAACAGATTATAAAACCAAATAACAAATCTGGCAAAATTTTAAAACAAAGCAACCAGTCGGACAAACAAAATAACAGATTACAGAGCAAAATATCAAATTCCTATAAAACAAAATAAAATGTAATACACAATAACTAGTCTGACAAGCAATATAAATTGCAAAACAAAATAAGCAGTCTGACAAACAAAATAGCAGATTATAAAGCAAAATAAATTCTAAAACAAAACAAATTTGGCTAAATATATATTTAATACAAAATAAGCAGTCTGACAAACAAAATAAATTCGAAAACGAATACGATTAACAAAATAACAGATTATAAAACCAAACAGATCTAACAACCAAAATAAATTCTAAAACAAAATGACAATTCTGACCAAATACATTTTTTAAAAGAACTAGTCTGAAAAATAACAGATCTGAAAAACAAAATAACAGGTTCTAAAACAAAACAGATTATGAAGAAACGTGAAATAACATGTCTTACAAACAAAATCATTTCCATAACAGTAAACAATCAAAGCTAAATCTGAAATCCAAATGTGAAATCGGTGAGTAACAACTCAAAATAGTTGTCTAGGTGGAAGACAGAAGGAGTGGAGCAGTTTGAATGTTTGGGAAACCTGTTTGGAAACAAAGGATTATTCTTGCACTTTCGTTTGATATCATTTGTGGCACAGACATTACACACTTCACCTGTAGAGTTTGAGTGCTTTTGCTGATGGTTGTCCACTCTGTGAAGTGCAGTGAGTGTGTACTAGCCTACATGCCACACTTTTTCATTCTTCTTTCATTGTTTTTATGTTTTAGAGAAACCAAGAGGAATCCAAGAGAAGCCAGGCTCAAACAGTGGAGTTGAAACCACAGCAGAGAGGATTGTATCTCTGTTATTTCCTCTCTTCTCTGCTACTGTTCTGCTCTGTGTGTGAGTGGTGACTGCATATAGTTCAGCAGTGTGTGCTTTAATTACAGTGAGTCTTGACGTGAGCAATATTACTATTTTCTACTGTGTACTTACTGAACCACAAGATTACACATAGTAAACTGTTTACTAGTTTACCTTTGGCAGATCAGTTCCACTAAAATGTTTGCACTAGCTTTACGCATTTATTTATTTATTTATTTATTTATTTATTTTTTTAAAATTATTTACATTTGTTTTAATTTATTTGACCCTTTTAATTTATTTTATTCTATATGTTGAATTTGACTTGTTCAAGCATGTTGTGTTAACTCTGTTGTGTAAAAGTGCTATGCAGCCTGAAATAGTGCAAATAAAATTTGTTCTGTTTGCTGTTTGAAGAAACTAGATGCACAAGTGAATTGCATTACTTTTGTCTACTAAGCAAGTAAAAAAAAAATAAAGAATTGTACAGGCTACTTAAGGAAGAACCTGGCCCACATGTAAAGCAACCAACTAAAGTGTGTTGCATTTTTCGTGACATTTAGAGGTGGGTTAATCTAAAATCGATGATGTCATAATACTAGACCTATGGTACTTCCATGTAATTTGCATCTATTGTTATAGTGTAGAAGTTTTGTTAATATTACATTTATCTAGAAAATTCATGCAAAAGTTCGCATCCATCAGTTTGTTCCAGAAGTGTCTAATAATAGGGGTTTACTGAGATAAAGTGAGCTCAGCTGGTCATGTGATCTCAACATGGCAGCTCCCATTAGAAGCCTTATGTAGAGTTAAACTGCTTTTTATAGGCCAGTGTGCACATTCAGTATGAATGAACATTCATATGAAACAATAGATACTTGGTGTTGCTTTATGTTGATTTTTGACAAACTTTTAATTCATTTTGCACAATACTCACATTACAGATACTTTAAAAAATGAATTTAAGTACTGTAACGGAGACAAGAAAAATACTTCCAACATTGTGTCCAGCATTGGTTGATTGTCAGTAACAAGCATTCCCTTGATGCATAAATTACAATGACAAAAATCAGAATGAGGAACACAAAAACAATCGGTAATACAATTGACTTCCTGTTCTCTTTTTCCTCTGGTATATCTGTGAAATGAAACCGCAATAAAGATTGTAACATTAATTTGATCAGTCAATACCAACTTCATTCTGAATTTTAAATTGTAGTCAAAATTTTACACACCTTTGACAAAAAGTTCAATGTGCATCTCATTTTGAAATGGCCCTGTGATGATACAGGTGTACTTCCCCGCGTGATTTTTTTTGATATTGTTGATTTTGAGGCAGAAGTTACCTTTCTCCTCAGGGAACGTTTCAACTCTGTTCTTGTACTCTGGAGCATGATCTTCAGCTGTTCTGTTGCCCCCAGTTATATCAGTCACCATTTTGCTCTTATTGTACCGCCAGTGTATATTAACATCTTTAATTCTGTCTTGAAGCTCTCTGTGATGGATAAAACATGACAAGACAACCGAGCTTCCAACAAAACCCGCAACGGGGGATGCAGGAACAGAGAAAGAATCTAACAAAAAAGAAAGAAAGAAATGTTTGACATATTACATGTGGCATGAAATATCAATTAAAATGCAGTTTCATTTCTCACCTATGAAATGCAGCAGAAACACAGAAATAGTGATGATGTACAACTGTGGAAACAAGATAAAAAAAACATCAACGGCTTGCTAAACTACGTTGAATCTATTCTGTTATTAACAATGACTTTCTATGTATTTGTATTTGAATGAAAATTTGATCAACAGCAAAAGAAAAAAAAAAGAGCTTTAAAACATCTGGAGATTTCATAGAACAATTACACAACAAAAACTACCAAACGGGTCACCTTGTCTAACATTAATAACGAAGCATGAGGATGGAGCCCAAACATGAGCCGGTTACTTTAAATGTACAATTTTCAGAATTAATGAGCAATTAGAAATAAAGATCTTTGTGAAAATTGTTTTGTGGAAAAAATCAAGAGCACATTTATTTGATCTATACCCTGACCTTACTAGATCGTTCTCTCTCGGGCCTGCTTAGACCAAACAACCAAACTACATTCAAGCCTCCTAATCAATTTTTTTTTTTTAAGAAAACTGGTTTACAGATCTACTTGGCATAGATAATGATCTCATATTTATTAGTAATGAATATAATTAATGCTACTTTTAGGAGAACAAAGTTATACTTTCCAAACATTACAGCAATTAGCTTCCATGCTTCACAAGAACACGTGGCTTTGACGACATTAAATATTTATGCCTCAAAATGTACTAAAACATACCTGTGTCCCATGGATTTTCATAGTAACCACTCAAATTAAAAGGCAAAAACTTAAATCTATTTTAATTAAAACAAATTCTTAAATGCATGCAATGACTAAATACAAAGTTGTTCTAACCGTGGCATGGTCAACATTACTAAAACATACCTGTGTCCCATGGATTTTCATAGTAACCACTCAAATTAAAAGGCAAAAACTTAATTAAAACAAATTCTTAAATGCATGCAATGACTAAATACAAAGTTGTTCTAACCGTGGCATGGTCAACATGTCCGACGTGTGTCTGGCTCATATCCGGTGCGTGAATGACAGCACATGCGCAGATGTCCATCATGGCGTTTCTTATTTTATATTATTAATATTATTATAATAATGTATGCCTATATGTTTGTAACCGGTATTATTGAATAATATTGAAAAAATGGAATTGAGTTTGATCAAACAAAATCATTTACACACCTTTGAGAAAAAGCTGTAGGTCCCGTCCTTGATTGATGGAAACTGAACACATCCCTCTTGATACTTGAGTTGAGTTTGAAAGGGAAATATCGTTTGTTTCAGTGTAAGATTAGGTTGATTTTGTAATCAGTTTCATGTAGTCCTTTTACTCAGGTGAAATATTGCCTTAAAATTCCATATCGTTTCTTTCTTTCTTTTCTTTTCTTTTCTTTTCTTTTCTTTTCTTTTCCTTCTTTCTTTCTTTCTTTCTTTCTTTCCAAAAAAATATCATAGGAATTTAAAACTTCCAGTTTAGGAGTGTCCAGTGTTCTTCAAGTTCCTCATTATGACCTGCGAAGATTTAAAATTAAACAACAAAATAAAGTGCTTACTTTATATAGCCTTTAAAAAATATTTATCACCAGCATAAAGACAGATGACAGCAACAGAAATACAAACAGAAGATGCCAAATTAATTGCTGTTCCCAGTAAAACAACAGCGAGATACAACTTACTTTAAGGTAATTTACTTTTTGTTTTTGCCATAATCTAAAAAGATTAGCCTCAAAGTGACTTGCCTCCTTCTTTCTCATCTTCTTTGTGTTAAAGATGTGTTTACTCCTGCTGTGGGTCTGAGAGACTGTACAGGTGATGAGGAAACACAGAGCTTTGTTGTGATGGGAGGAGAATCCACATGACAACAGCTAATTATAACAACAGGAATGCCAAGTCATTGGCAGGTATACATAAGTACAGATTCTTGTTTTGAAAATATCAGTTTATTGGAAGGGGGTACTGTGTGATCTGTCATTGGTGTTATGATCCAAATGTAATAACTGGATGAATATGAAAGAGGAACTCCTGACCTTTATTTAAAAAAACAAGCTTTAAATCAATTGTAATAGGCCTAAAGATCTTCAAAACAACACAGAAACTTTAAGACTTCCATAAGGGAAACCGACCCTGATTGCACACGTACATCACAGATACATCTATTTGACGTCTGCATTTTCATCTGCAATCTGTCTATACTTAGGACGTTTCCTATCAGATGTCAAATAGACGTTTAGAAGATGTCTTTAAGATGTTTATGATTTAGAATGTATATAAAACTGATGTTTGTACACTTTGAAGCGATCTTTAACAAACGTGTGCTATGTATTGGACAAGAAGTCAAAGCTGAAAATTCAACTGCAGTTCAGTAAACAAACTGCTTTAAATATGATGTCAAAGACAGGGAAATGCAAAACATGTCACTTGTCCCTGCCAGGCATTGCACCACAAGTTTCCAGCGTCTTTCTGCATTGACAGTAAAAATTCCACTCGATAAGAAATCATTTGATGTATTATAAATATTTATGTAGAGCAGGATTTAGGAACTAGTAATTTGAGCGAAGCACTGCATATGAATCTTTTGTTTCGAAATTCGAATCAGTGAGATCAGAGTGCATATCAGTCTACCAAACCAAGACACGTGATTTTTATTGAAAGAGGCTTCGTTACCTCATGCTGTTCGGAACATTTTAAATATCGGTGGTTGGCCGGGTTGATCTTAAAGGGGTCATATGATGCGATTTCAAGTTTTCCTTTCTCTTTGGAGTGTTACAAGCTCTTGGTGCATAAAGAAGATCTGTAAAGAATGATCTTTAAAATAGCATCATATGACCCCTTTAAGTGAACCCATAAAGCAGTATTAAAAGTACGATTGCAACTGGTCTCGAGTCAGTTTTATCATTTAAGGTGATAAAAGTTGTAACTTTCGATTACGTTTTTAAACATATACTGTTGTATTGTTGGTATACACAAAATAAGTGTTACAAATGAATAAAATACTACATCATACAGATAATCCGTATACTTTTATAACATAAAGATTCTAATTAGAAAATGCAAACAAAAAATTATATGCTTTATTTATATATTGCAGTTACCAATGCAGATACCGTGCAGAGTTTTGAGCGCCTCTTAAACTGAATGTTTTGCGGAGTGAGTGGTTAATTTGATTTTGACGTTTCCGGTCACTATAGACAGCGAGATTTGGCTGTGGAAAGGTCTACCCACCATGAATGTTTCTAGGAGGCGTTTTACTTGGTATCTACCTGTATCAGGACGTGAAACTCATTCTGCTGGTGAATAAATATCAGATGGACAAGTCTGTCTGTATCGTGTAGCTGCTCATTTGAATAAACTGCAGCTCAGCTCAGAGGAAACAGACGGCTCTCGTTCACATTGAACGATTTCCGGTTGCTTTGCCACAGTAAATCACTGTCAGTGTTTATCTGACTAGTGGTCAGTCGTTTACAAGACGAAACTCCTCGACCCCTAATGGAAAGTGTTAATGCAAATCCAAAAAACGGTATTTAGTGGACTTCTGCTACTTTGTGGAAAGGCAAGTTTCATCAAGGCTAGATTTTAATGAAGAGAGACAGAAAGAGAGAGAAGTGTGTAAGGCTCAGTTCCTGTGGTAATATACAATGGAAACCGCACGATACATTCAGCACAACTTAATGTCCATTGTTTTTTCCACATCAGTCTATTCAGTGGTGTTACCTATAACTTCAATTAAGGATTTTTGTGATTCATGTAATTTTTTTTTTTAATATAAATGTTATCTTGAATGATCAGAATCTCTCCATTTCATTTGTCTCATTTCATTTGGATATTCTTTGGGAAAGTGGCTTTAAAAAAAATAAAATAATAAAATAAATAAAATTAACTTAATAGGTCAGTGGTCTTTTGTTCAAATATACAGCCTTTGTGTTGGCAGACCAATATTAACCTTAAGCTTCGGGCAATATTTCACACAGTTTTTGTACTGTAACTTAGACTGGTTAAAACATAATCAGTAAAGCAATGACACCAACATTACTTACTGTATAGATGTTAACGATAATCTTACTGTTAAAGGAATAGTTTACCCAAAAAATGAAAAAAAAACTCTAATGCCATCCAAAATATAGATGAGTTTGTTTGTTCATCAGAACAGATTTGGAGAAATGTATCTTTACATCACTTGCTCACCAGTGGTTCCTCTGCAGTGAATGGGTGCCGTCAGAATGAGAGTCCAAACAGCTGATAAAAACAACACAATAATCCACAAGTAATCCACACCACTCCAGTCCATCAGTTAATGTCTTGTGAAACAAAAACTGCATGTTTGACATCAAGACGTTTTTAACTTCAGAATGTTTTTTTTCCTACTATGGAAGTCAATGGCAACCACCAACTGTTTGATTACCAGCAATCTTCAAAATATCTTCTTTTATGTTCAACATAAGAAAGCGACTCATACAGGTTTGGAACGACATGAGGGTGAGTAAATGATGACAGAATTTTCATTTTTGGGTGAACTATCCCTTTAAAGTTGAAACACTTTAATGATGGATTTGTTTATTACAAACACAGCTTTTCGCTTTAAAAGATGTTAATTGATCGATTGGATTCATGTATTTATCAGCTGTTTGGGCTCTCATTCTGACGGCACCCATTTACTGCAGGGGCTCCATTGGTGAGCAAGAGATGTAATTATACATTTCTCTAAACCTGTTTCCATGAATAAACAAACTCATCTACATCTTGAATGGCCATTTGAATTTTTGGGTGAACTGTTCCTTTAAAAACATCTGTCAGGTATGGTTTGTGAGTGTGACTTCCTTTCAGTGGTCGGTAGAAAACTGCCCTCTTCTGAGTTTCAAAGCTCTGAATTACAGTTCCATCTTAAAGCCTTTTTGAAAGCAACCAGATTTCTTCATCTCGATGTATTTTAAATGGGGAAATGACATAAAGATCATCCAGCATCTTATCTGTAAGTATTTTATCGAGTAACTTAATTTATTGTTGAACAATACTATGCTTCTTAAGAATCCTATTTTTGTTCTATGCGTTTTATATAATTTTTGTTTTATCTTGCAGGTCTACTAGTATGGTGTCAAGCTGTAGAAACATTAACAGAACTAACAAATTTGGGACAAAATGTGTCCATAAACTGTGATCTTGAAGAAAAAGAGATTTATTGGATGCTACTGAAACTACCAAATCGTCCAGTTATGATATTGCGGTTATTCTCAACTTCACCAACTCCTTTTTACTACGATGCAAGTTTCAGACCCAAATATTCTGTGCACCCTAAACATCATCTATTTATAAAAAATGTCACTCTTGATGAGTTAGGCGTTTATTACTGCATGACCACAGAGGCACCTCCAAAATTCAGCAACGGCACAAGACTTCACATCATTGGTGAGTGAGCATTCAGTGATCAGGCCATATGGATATTCAGTGCTTTCAATGTAGGGCTGTTTTTTATAGAACCAACGAAACTACCTGAGTGCCAGAATCACACTGTGGTGGAGTATATTGAGCAGAATCATACGGTGGTGAATTTTACTGACCAAATTCAGAGACCTTGGATGATTATTGTTATCTTATCTGGTCTGATGCATGGTGTTCTGGTCTGTGTGGTCATTGGTAAGTTCTGTTATATTATATATAATTTAAATGAATTTAATCTATCTGTAAAATATGACAATGATTCTCTTCTCTTACAGGTGTATGTTGCTACTCTGGAGAAAAAATAAAAAGACAAGAAGAAGATTTAGAGGGGACTCAGTTTATGCCTCTGGAACTACTTCAAGAGCCAAATGCAATGGTAAATTATGCAATAATCATATCTTATTTATTACTTTAAAGATTACTTTTACTCTTTATCATAAACCAGATAGAGATGCATAACATACATTTGTAAATGCTATTGCTCTTTCAGTATACTGAGGTGGTCTTTTCCTTGACGTGTGAAGAATTTCTCCTGCAGCCCAAATCATAAACAGAAAAGCTTGTTCCTGACCTTATACCAGCAGGTTGCTTATACTTTTGTTTTAAATATAAAATTTCATAACATATGCTTACTTGCTTAATGAATAAACATAGACATCACAAACTTTTCTCTCTTTTATAATTACCAATGCAATCATCTGCCTACTAGATGATGGCTAGCCAAATGCTTCTTTGTAGATCAAACGTAGGCAGTGTGGTTGGCCTTGGGCTTTCCACACATGGTCACCTGATCACCAGTGAACTGCAAAGCCAGGTGGTTTAACCTTTAACAGTATGAAGCTTTTTTTGTTTTGTAGATATATACAGAGGCAGACAAAGTACTCAACTCCATTACTTGAGTGAAAGTACAGATGCTGCTGGTCAAATATTACTCCATTACAACTAAAGACAGATTTTTAATGTTAAAAACCTATGGGGAAAAAAATAAAAAATAAATTAAAAAAATGACCACCCCGACCCACCCCCACAAAATCAGGATGGTAGTTATCTCACATAGCTCTGACATTTCCATGTGGCCATTCATCCACATTTGAACAGAGTGGAGAGTGAAATCCTGTAAATACAGAGTGATAAGGAAGAAAAAAAAAAA
>NW_015548254.1:20457-25446 GCF_001515605.1 Sinocyclocheilus anshuiensis
AAAAAGTCATAAGTTTCCAGAAAAAATAATACTCAAGTAAAGTACAGATACTCAAAAAGTGTACTTAAGTACAATACTCAAGTAAATGTACTTAGTTACTGTCCGCCTCTGGATATATAGATAGTGATATATAGATATATACAGTATTTATAGATGTAGAAATGTAAACAATCATGTAAAAACAACAATAATCATTTTATCAAATTCTTAAAACCCCACTGACTGCACTGCCATTCTTTTTCCATTTGAGGTTAGGAAAATCATGTCATGGCGATATGTCTAAAGCAGATGGGAACCACCTGTCTAGACAAAGATGAGACCATATGAGTCATTATTTCTCAAGTGACCAACTCAGTGGAACTGATGGTTTAAGTACTGAGCTTAACTTAACACTTTACTTGAGCTAAACCACACTGCAGCAGTCACTTCTGTCAAAGGTTTGAATGCACGTAATTAATGTTGATTTTCTTTTAGGAGATGCAATAAACGTCCACTTCATGTGAACACAAACAAGCAAACACTCTGAAATGTTCAACACAATTTTGCGCAATATAGAATGTGAAGGTATTTATTATTTTTTTACATAGCGTATGAAATGACATGTAAAAATCACAGAAATGAAGCCGCAAAATCCTGCATGTTGCTGTCCTTCACACAACAAAGCCTCACCACTTACAGGAAGTCAGACTGAACTCTAACCACATTTTGGCCATTTTGTATGCCAAGAGCCAACTAAAAATGCTACAGCAGTACACTCTAAATATATTTCAACACACATATGTTTTGGCCATTTTATTAAACTTCTTACAATATTAATCACTCTACTAAAATGCAATACTATGACTAACCTCAAGGGGGCATCTTCTATTCATCTATTTTCTAAACCGCTTGTCTTGCGTAAAGTTATAGGGTTTCTAGAGCCTATTCCACCGTCACATGCTGTAGGTAGAGAAACACCCTGGACAGTTGGCTAGCAGGAGGCACCAAGGTAAAGTGTGCTTGTAACTTGTAAGGCAATCATTTAACACACTGACATCAATGAGACACTTACCATGTTTAGTCAACACTCAGTCACCATTGCCGAAGACTCCAAAAGTAAGTAAAGCCATGAATTAATCCTACCTGTGGAAACATACTTGGAACGGAAAATGCCATTACACCTTTTCCGGGCAATTTTGACAGTTGACCTTTTTTGCAAAAATCAGCAGCAAACAAGTTTAGAACATTGTAAAATCTGAGGAAGACATCTGTGAAAAAAGGAAGAACTCCTTGTTTCTTGTAGTTTATGCAATGATTATTTTAAAGTGGATCAGTGGTTTTGTGATGTGAGTTGGTTGTTCTCATAACACATGATTTCCTCAAGTGTTTACACAATTTTGCTAAATCAGACAATATTGTGTCAAATATATACTACAGTATTAACTTCTTATTATTGAATTGTTGTAAATAAATATCACATTTGCAACTGGTCAGTGTTCAAAAAATGCTGGGAAATCACTTCATATAGCCCTACAAGAGTGATTACTGATAAACTATCTGAAAAAAAGAAAGTCACGTTTTAGAGAAGAAAAAAAAGCACCTACTGACTTTCAAAGCTGCTACAGAGTAACGACTTTCTACTTAGAGGATCTTGATAGAAATGTAGTGGAGTGAAAAGTACAATATGTGTCTTTCAGATGTAGTGAAGATAAAAAGTCATAAGTTTCCAGAAAAAATAATACTCAAGTAAAGTACAGATACTCAAAAAGTGTACTTAAGTACAATTTCTAGAGCCTATTCCACCGTCACATGCTGTAGGTAGAGAAACACCCTGGACAGTTGGCTAGCAGGAGGCACCAAGGTAAAGTGTGCTTGTAACTTGTAAGGCAATCATTTAACACACTGACATCAATGAGACACTTACCATGTTTAGTCAACACTCAGTCACCATTGCCGAAGACTCCAAAAGTAAGTAAAGCCATGAATTAATCCTACCTGTGGAAACATACTTGGAACGGAAAATGCCATTACACCTTTTCCGGGCAATTTTGACAGTTGACCTTTTTTGCAAAAATCAGCAGCAAACAAGTTTAAAACATTGTAAAATCTGAGGAAGACATCTGTGAAAAAAGGAAGAACTCTTTGTTTCTTGTAGTTTATGCAATGATTATTTTAAAGTGGATCAGTGGTTTTGTGATGTGAGTTGGTTGTTCTCATAACACATGATTTCCTCAAGTGTGTACTTTGTATCTGTATTCATAAACTCATGTATAACAAGTATACACACTGTAATTCTAAAGTAAATAGTTCTTGAACTCGAATGCCCTAAAGTTACTTGCTCTGCCTTTTTTGTTTTGTACACCTGTCATTTGAAATCAATGAAAGTCACCTGGTAGCTCACAACCAGTTGCACTCTGAAGCTAAGCAGGGTTGAGCCAGATCGGTATCTGGGTGGGAGATCTACCTGGCAAAATCAATGTTGCTGGTGTAGTTGATAGTGAGGTGCTCACATTGATGGCGGCATGGTTCATACTATCCCAGTATGCTCCTGTCCTAATGGTGAATTTGTGGTGGTCTGTATGTTTGTGTGAAGTTCACTAGATTGCAAAAATCAGCAGCAAACAAGTTTAGAACATTGTAAAATCTGAGGAAGACATCTGTGAAAAAAGGAAGAACTCCTTGTTTCTTGTAGTTTATGCAATGATTATTTTAAAGTGGATCAGTGGTTTTGTGATGTGAGTTGGTTGTTCTCATAACACATGATTTCCTCAAGTGTGTACTTTGTATCTGTATTCATAAACTCATGTATAACAAGTATACACACTGTAATTCTAAAGTAAATAGTTCTTGAACTCGAATGCCCTAAAGTTACTTGCTCTGCCTTTTTTGTTTTGTACACCTGTCATTTGAAATCAATGAAAGTCACCTGGTAGCTCACAACCAGTTGCACTCTGAAGCTAAGCAGGGTTGAGCCAGATCGGTATCTGGGTGGGAGATCTACCTGGCAAAATCAATGTTGCTGGTGTAGTTGATAGTGAGGTGCTCACATTGATGGCGGTATGGTTCATACTATCCCAGTATGCTCCTGTCCTAATGGTGAATTTGTGGTGGTCTGTATGTTTGTGTGAAGTTCACTAGACATTAGGTTGTTGTTTTGTGACTTTAGATTTCAGAAGGGTCTACTTACACCAGGTCCTCACAGACGTGGTCATCACAGAGGACTAGTTCTGCTGAGTTTAGCTCCAACCCCAATCAAACATACATGAACTAACAAGGTCTTCAGCATCACATGAAAATTACAGGCAGGTTGGAACGTATCCAAGACATTGTTCTTTGGGAGAGATCCTGACTCTCTGCATCCTCAAAGAAAATGCTTGTCACTGGGGCAATACCCTATGGCTGGGGCAATACCCCAAGCCTATGCCTTTGGTGTTGCTAGCACCATGCTCTACTGTTTGAGCTTGAATGAACTACTAATATGCACCCTTTAGGAGTAGAAAAGGTACAAAGATGTTCCTGTGAGGGTACTACCCCAGTGACAAGCTTGTGTAGCTCTCAAGGTTCGATTTTTCCACGTTTTTTTCAGACAGTGTGTGGTTGTAAAAATCCCACGGTGAGTAGATGTTTGACTTTGGTGTCCTGGCCAAATTGACCTTTGGTTTCAGTGGAAGTATCCACACAAATGCTATAAAAAAGTAAGGAAGCTATTATCTCACTCCTTTCCTTTCCTTTCCTTTCCTTTCCTCTGTTTCTTTTTTCATATCCCTCATCTGATATAGATGTGTTTAAGTCACTTGTGTGTAACATGTTAGTGGCCCTTTGACAGATGGCTGGCATTGAATTTGTTTGCTATGACGGACATGTCTAGTCGAACAGGAAACAAGTTGAGATAACGATCACATTATGCAGTCTCCAGTCTGCACTTTGGTAAAATATAATTTTGGTAATTCATCTGGAAGGCTATCAATGTATACCTGTGCTAATGCACAATAAATAGTTCTGTGCTTATTGATGTTTCTGCTGGTTCCCTTTTGGAGTCGAGAGTTTCTCAGACCGAGTGTTGTTCTCTAAGAAGGAACCGCTCTACTCTTGCACTCCATCTCATACCATGTCAGTCCACTTTCTCACCAATACCACCAACTCTGGGACAAACAGTATCACAGCTGTGAGAAGTAGTGCTGGATCGATTTCAGGGGCTCTGCTCCTCTGCCTTTTTCTACCCATTGGTGTCTCTGGAAACCTCTTGATCATTTGGAGCATCCTGGCTCGAACCCGCCAACGTTCCATCACAACCCTGCTGATCCTAAACCTCGCCTTTGCGGATGGATTCTTGATGCTTTTGATGCCTTTTTTCATTGTTTATTTGTTAAAACGCAACTGGATTTTTACCCTGCCACTGCGCAAGATTCTGCTGTACCTCTGCAGTGCCAACATGTACGCTTCAATATTTTTGATGACGCTAATGAGTTTGCACAGGATGGTGGCTGTAGTGTGGTGGAAACATGCTGGTGTCCTGACAGACCGGAGGGCGATTATTCGGGTGTTGGTGGGACTGTGGATTTTTGCTCTCGGCATATCAGTACCTAACTCTGTTTTCTGGACCACTTTCAGGAGTGAGCTAGAACCAACATTTTTAATGTGTGATTGTAAACATCCACAGCCACGTGATGTAAGTTATGTTTGCCAGATAAACATTTACAAACCAATAATATTTAGTAACAATTAAAAAGAATAGTAACTCAATGTATGCATGCTACTAACTTAACTAGTATGTTTATACCATAATAGCTCAGACGTTTACTGTTGCTTTTCCAATAACTAGCTATTTTTTAGTAGTGCTGCAGTGTCGGTCATAACCGTCTTAACCGTGGCTTGTGTAATGCAAACACATACCATCTTCATCACTGTGTCTGCCACGTGACTGTTCCCCTTTAGGGCTCTGTCTTTACATTTATTTTGAAAGATGAAGCTCGCGATTATGGTAAGGGGCGTTACATTTCCGACGAGTGC
>NW_015548254.1:26349-35560 GCF_001515605.1 Sinocyclocheilus anshuiensis
ACTGTTCAAATGCGGAGTTTTGCGCATCATGTGTGTGTGTGTGTGTGTGTGCGCGCGCGTGTGTGTGAGAGAGAGACAGGGTCACAACCGTCTTAACCGTGGCTTGTGTAATGCAAACACATACCAGCTTCATCACTGTGTCTGTCACGTGACTGTTCCCCTTTCGGGCTCTGTCTTTACATTTATTTTGAAAGATGAAGCTCGCGATTATGGTAAGGGGCGTTACATTTCCGACGCATGCTTGTGGTGTTCGGCCAATCACAATGCACTGGGTCAGCTGGCCAATCAGAGCAGACTGCGCTTGTCGGAAGGAGGGACTTTGTAGAAAACGAAGCGTTTGAGAGAGGCGGGGCACATAGGACCTACAATAATGTACAGTATTTGAAAAAGAATGTGTTTTTTGAACATTAAAGCATGTCAACATATTCTGATACACCAAATACACAAAATAATGATCTTTAAAAAAGCATCATATGACCCCTTTAAGCATTTTTACAACTGAATTGCACATGTAGCCTCACAACTGAGGTTTCTGATGCAATGGTCCTATTTTAGCTTCTGTGTTTCAGAGTGGAAGTTGTCATAGAAGGGTACAGACACAAGGGTAAACTGTCTTTTGCTAGTCTAAAGACAAAAATCATAGTTAATGACACAATGTTAATGTCTGCTCCAGCAATAGACACACATTGGCCTAATATAGTAGAAATCTGGTGGAAGCAAGGGCATTGTGGTTTATCTGTCTATAATGCATTCCACTTCAATAAACTTGTGTGAAAAGGGTCCGTGATCAAACACAATCTATAAGAATGTCTCGCTCTTTCAGTTATTACTATGCAAATAATCCATTAATAATCGGATTGATGGCTCAGTCGGACTAAAAAGGGCTTCATGCAAAAACACCTCAATCTGAATGAAATTTCAGTTGGAATGAAAAGGTTGGTGTAGACCTAAAATCAACAGGAAAAATTTTTAGCAACTTGTCAGTTGACAATACGGAATATTTACTAAATATTAACTAAAGGCTCATCTGAGATTTATATGTCAGCTTTCTTTTTAGATATCAAGGCAAAAACTCACGGTAGCTCTATTATCGTACTGTCCAGTTCTGAACGTGTTGACTGGGCACTATGCATGTGCTGAAGTTTCATGTAATGCACATAAATATGTGAATCGGGCTGTATGCTTTAAGGTTCATAAAAATAGAACGTTCAGAAACTGAAATCAGATTGGATTCATTCTGATTGGCAAAAATTAGGGCATGTTAACATACTTATGGAGAAGTCTAAATCAATCATTGTATTAATCTGAAAATGATCTCAAAATTAACTTACATATGAGATGAAATGATGTTTATTAATTATTTGCAGGCTCTTCACTCTGTTTTAGATGATACTGCAGCACTGTTTGGAAATTGTGCTGGGTTTCTTGATGCCGTATGGGCTGATCATTAGCAGTTACATGTGTATCCTGCGCAGAATTCGCAAGACAAGATTTCGTAGGCACATCCGAAGTGAGAAACTCATCCTGGTGATCGTCATCACCTTCGGCTTGACCTGGCTTCCTTTCCACATCATGAATATGGTGGAGGTGTGTGTGCAACTCAAATGAAACAGAAGATAGTGGGAAATCATGAAATTTATCTTTTCTGGTTGAACTTAACATGAATATTTTCATGATAATGTTTTGCACATATATATATTTAAAAAAAAAAAATTTTTATTTTACAAATTATAAATGTGTCTTTATGGGTATTCACCATAGATCCCTTAAAATGGGATTATCATATCTAAGAGTGTTGATTATGACTTTCCTGCACAGATTGCTGGGACTTTTCTCCCAGAAGATTCCCATGCAAAAGCCAGGTGAACTTAGCTGAACACACACTGAGATAAATAATATTCTGAGTTCTTTCATTGTGTGTATGAAGTAAATAATTTAGTATCTACAAAAGTTAAGCGACTAATTTATCCTCTTCCTCACAGACTAGATGAAATCTGGCTATCATTCAGAGGCTTCAGCTCCATTATCACCTTCATCAGCAGCTGCATAAACCCTGTTCTCTACACTTTTGCTGGAAAGTCATATATTAAACGTGAAGGCCTGGCCTTCATGGCGCAGCTCTTTGAGGGCTCAAGGATCGAGTCCATGAGAAAGAATTGGCAGAATCAGAAAAATCAGGATCAAGAGAAGAAAGAAGAGGTTGATCATCTAAAAGACAGAATCTGATGTCACTACTTGCTTTTATGCAGATTTGAACATTCGAGAAATGGGAAGGGACATGTTGGGCTTGTTTTTGGGTCTTGGCATTTTTCTTTATACATTTGTATAGGTTAGACTGAATGATGCTGCTACTGGCAAACAAAAGGATAAGTTCACTTAAGTGAATTTACAGAACCACTTTCTTTAAGATAAATTTCATTTTGTTTGATCATTTGTTATATAATGCAAAGAAATGTTTAAGTTTGGCTCAAGAGTCCAAATATTTTTGGGGGGTCACTGTAAATCTCAAAGAGTTGGTTTAGATTTTGTCCAGTAGAGGGTGCCACACAACAGAGAGACAAAGACCTATACAAACAAGTCAGAAAGAGGCTAGTAGAGCAGTAGAAATGGTTGCAATTGTTATGACAGAAATGTCAAAATTCATTAGCCTTGTTTATTGTTCTAGTTTTGAGCACAACCCTTACTATATTTTGTTGTTTATGCTTGGAACTATTTGCTAATGACTTCAAATAGTATACATTTTGAAAACAGGACTTAATATCTTTGCTTCTTTCTTAAATTGATCTTGTTTTAGGGATGTTTAGACACTTTTGCAAACATGACTGGCAAACATGACAGAAAAAAAAGGTGCTCGTGGTGCAAACTGTATGTTTGACATACAAGTTGGCTAAGAGCACATCTGCGACTTTCCCTGAGGATTTTGTACATAGAGGTGAATGTGACTTTGCCAAGTAGGACATGTTTCCTAGATCAACATCCTTGTTGGTCCTGGAACAACATCCCTATCAATCAATCAGATTTCAAGGTTGGGTTTAGGGTTAGGCATGAGTTAAGGACTTCTGATCAACTTATCCTTTTCCTCTGATTTTAGGGCTAGGTTCTCGTTTAAGTTGTATTTTAAACCATTCCCTGTGAAACTTTGTCTAAGATTTTAGAATGGAAGTTCACGATTTGTTAATAAAATAAATGAAGACACCTGAAGAGACTTCACATTTTATTCTACAATAAAAAGTGATGTGATGTTTGTGCACATTTTTATAAGTTTTGTTTTGTGCACAGACATAATTCAAATGATATGCTATCAGGAATTAATGGATAACATTTGATAAATAATGTGTGGTTATAATTTAAACATAAACATGAAACAATACATAAAGAATACAAAATACATTTAATATTGGCAAACACTGACCAAAGAACACTTGTGATACAGAATTAAGGCAGGAACATACTGACAGGCTCGTTTGTCTTTTAGCTACAGCAAAAGCATGTTTTTTTTTTTATCTTTCAGTCTCATTCTGTTATAAAATAAGAACAATGCAATTAATTCAGCAAGAATGTAACCGCACCAAAAGAAAGGACCAAAGAAAGATGTAACAATTCAGCTAGTAGACAATAATCAGAAATGTTACAGAAAGTGAAAAGTAACTTTTGGACCTATTTGTCATTTATATCACTGTTGCTTGTTCTTCAGTCATGACTGAAGAAAATGAGGCAGCTTGAATTCTTTTTCTCAAAATATGCATGATAAAACAGGCAATTATAAGTAATACAAAGGCAATGATAATAGCATATCTTGTCCTATGAAGCAAAGGGGATGGAGTCCCCACACTGTCTGGTCTGGTTTCTTCTCCTTGGCTTTCTTGTTCAGTGGATTAGTTTTCTTTTTCTGCTGTTGATTCTGCAACAAAACAGTAAAGAACAAACAAAATCACTGCACTGTGATAAAGACAACAGATCTGTCATTAATTTATATACAGCAGCACTCAGACTGGAATATTATAGTTGGTAAAATACTCATTGTATTCAGAATTAATTAAACGTTTTTAATTAAAATCAGTATACATTATTCAACCAACCAGTTTACACACCGTTGATGTTTTCCTTGCATCAGTGTGTTGAAGATTGTTGAGTTTGATGGAGAAGTTTCCTCTCTTATACACCTTTGGGAAAGTTTCGACTCTGTTCTTGTAGCGTGGGTCCTGTCCCAATTCTGAATCTTTACCCTTGATTATACTATATCAATAGCACATCACTGTCTTGAAGTTTATTATAATCTTTGGAAGAACACGGAAGGACAACAGAACTGCCAATAACAGCCTGCCTCTACTGTGACCTGCAGACACAGTGAAATCACACTTTAATTGTAAACACAGTCTGACATTTATACATGCAGCATTAATTTAACTCTCAAATGCAGTTTGTTTAGGTGCTCACCTTTGTTTATCAGCACAAAAAATACACGGATGAAGCAGCAACTGCAGAAACAAGTGGTAAAATGCAGTAGATTATGATACTAGTAATGTCAACATGAGTTTGATTCACATGTAACATAAATGAGGTAAAATGTTCTCCCACCTTCTCAATATGTTTATTAATAAAGGGAAATGCTCTTAAAAAAATGTTGTTTCATGATCACACGCTTTGTCACTGGATAACACTTGTCTATAAATGTATTTTATCACTCATTTCCAACAGTGGCCGATGACCCTTATTCATAAGCAGCATCTGGCGAAGGATGTCATCCATCCAGCTCCAGAAGGAGTATTTGAGAGCTTCATAATTCAAGTGTAACTTGTGATACAGTTCCAAAAACTCCTCCACATACTCCTCCAACGAGCAGACATTTTGTAACAGACAGTCCTTGGGATTTGAAAGTGAAAACCCCACTGAGTTGATTGTTGAGGTCCGCTATTCTGTCACAGACTCGGGGCAGATCAGAAGGTGAGCTCAAATGCTGGGTTTATTTGACAGCTAAGTGCAAAAGTGAAGAAGTGAAGTGAATAAACAGGTGAATCAATGAAGTTCAAAGGAATGGTGGATGACAAACACAAATAAGGTGGTGATCACAGGAATGGAGTCAACACAGAGGGAACGATGAGGAGAACCATTAATGAACACACAGGAGGATCCAACGACAACAGAGAACAAGTTAGTCCAGGTAAGTAGGGTCTGTAAACATTTTCTTTATTTATCATAACCTATAGACCAACCGAGTTGAATCATTCAATCAGAATACATAGTTTATTGCTATTATAACAAACCTGCCAATATATATTAATATGTGTGTGTGTGTGTGTGTGTGTGTGTTATTGTTATTATTATTATTATTATTATGTAAATGTGACCATAAACCATTTAACAACTAAATTAACACATATATCCAGTAATTAGCCTTAATAACATATTGAATGCTGTATCATCATCCTGTACATGCTAAACTCATCTGCAAATACACAATTTAGCAGTAAATGTTCATAAGGGGACCCATCTTATCCTACTGGTAAAATATTAATAACTTAAACTCAATGTAAGACTAGTCAAATCAAATTAATATCAAATAAAACTAACTGCATATGCTCTGATACACAAAAGATGGTAATACAAAATGCTAATGCTAGCTGTTAATGACTCAATCAAAAAAATAATAACTGCAGCTATTTGCCTGCAGATAAACCTGTTAAGTATGAATTATTGATAAATTAATAATGTATTAATGATGATTAAAGTATTTCTCTGTTAATTCTAGTATAAATAAAGCATTTGACCACCACAAACAACAAACTAGGCTACATCAGGCCTTCAGTTATACCGGAGAGCACGTGTTCATTCAGAATTCATGAAACATACCTGATAATCATGGTGCCCAATATATGTGTTATATATACTGCATATAAATATGTCTGAAAATTAATATTAAATTCAACTTCAAACAACAGAGTATCGTCAAACTTTCATGACAGTATGACATGCGGTCCTCGGATTGCTTCCGACAGAAGTGAATGCTCAGACATGCGCACAAGGTATTTGTTAATCGTACTCAAATTTACTATATTTTAGTATATTCAAGACTTCTGAGACAGAAGTTCACTTTCACAAGCTTTCACAAATACTCTGACTCTTGATCTTCTACTCAATCTTCACCATTAGTAATACTACAAAAAAGGGGGTACCATCAGTTCTCCAATCAATTTTATGTCATAACGTAAGTTATTAAAATAAATAAATTAATTAATTAATAATTGTTAATTTTACTTTTTCATTGGTTAGACTACAACATATTGTGCCAATTTCACTGGAAAATAATGGACCCTTTTCACAGACTGTCATGATGTGTTTCCACAGTTATAACATCATGAATCTTGCTTTTTAATAAGATTTTTATTTATTTTTTATTTTTTTTAAAGAATGTATGTACATTTATAACACTACTGTGTTATATTACTTTGGAATTACATTTCAGAAAATAGTTAAAGCTGCTGTGTGGTGGTTTATAATACAACAGCTCAGGAAATTATAGCAAATTTCACATCTTTTTCTCTTCTGACCAGCATAATCAATCCCTGGGTCCATTAAGTTATAGAAATATCTTTTCAGCAGGTAGCTATAGGCTTATGTTGTGTTATATAGCTATATGTGTGATGTCATGTTAGACCCTGGCTTTTTGATTTTAGAAAAATTAACAGTAATAAAAGTAATAATGAGTAAATTTAATAAGTAACTTACATGAGTATGATAATGAAGCTTCATTTCATTGACTCCTCTGAGAAAATGTTGTATTCTGAATTCTGAAGTTAATCACTTTCTTTGAATGATGGTTTTTATGTTCCTGCCATCATTGTGCCTTTAATACACTGCTACATCTTGACTTTAATGTCACTGTATAAGCAGGACCAGATCACAGAGCTTCCAGTTTGCAATCCTCCTATGTGAGCTGCAGAGAAACTGAAAGAGAGAGAAACAACTGAATACAATCGGAATTTTCCATGAAATGCGTTTCAAATTATGTTTGATATTAACAACACTGACAGATGCAGTTGAACAAACAGAATTCTGAAGAGAATATAAATATAGATACCTGCTTTATTTATTTATTTATTTGGTTTCATACCTAGGCTGTGCCTCATAGTTCCTTTCTCATCTTCATTGTGACAAACTGCATGAATGTTGTGAAGACACTGTTATATTCTCAATGTGCTGGTTAGTTGTCAGATGGGTGGTGAGTGGGCAGATCATGCGTTTAGTGAGAAACAAATGACAAATGACAGCCCATTCGTAACAGGCAAAGGAACTGAACGAGACAGAACTGAAAACAACAAGCACATACAGTCTGGATTGTTCATGAATTTCCCTTTCAAATTTCCCTGTTCAACAATGGAAAGTTCTAATTTTTATACCAACAAGTCACCTGCATTGTGTTAACCAGTGCAAAAAAATTTTTGTTAAACCATTTGGTTTATGAGGACAAAGGAAGTATTCTCATAAACCAAATGACTTAACAAAACATACAAAATTGTGTTTTTGGAAATTCAAAAAATGGCAGATGTTTAGGCGAGGGGTTAGGGAATAGAAAATAGTTTAGATGAGTGTTTGATGAAACAAATGTATTCAGGATTGTTCACCTTAATGTTTCCTCTCTCATAGTCATCTGGGAAAGTTTCTGTTCTGTTGTTGTATCATGAGACCTCATTCTGCAGTAAATTACTTGGGAATTTTATCACATATAGTTTTACTGCCATTGTGTCTCCAGCTCACATCAGTGAAGTCTTGAAGTTTAAGATCATGTTCAGTGGAGGAACCACTGAAACACCAATAACAACATTATTTAATATAAAACATTGGTAACACTTTACATTAAGTTTCCCTTTATAAAGGGAAACTAACCTCCTCCAGGAGGATAGCCCATCATTTCAGCGACAGCAGAGACACTCATGCATTATAAATCATTGATAAGCCGTTATAAATGCATGAATAAAAGGATGATTTTAATGCAATACCTGCCAAATAGTGAGCCATTTTAAACTCACATGTTATAAATGCTTAACAGATATATTTATTAATACTTATTTCACTCAAAAACAGATTCCTGATTTTATTCATGATGCAGCAAAAATTGACTATTTTAGCAAGACTGAAGGGTGTTGTATTTATGGTTTTCTCATTTATGTATACACTGTAAAATCTAATTAGTTGGGCTTACTTAAAAAAAAAGCATGCAAACCGATTGCCTTGAAAAAACGAAGTAAAGTGAAATAGGAATAGTATGTTGTACTGACAAATGCTTAGTTAGTATAGTTTACTTACACGATGCGGCATGAATAAATTATGCAGTTGCTTTGTTTTACAGTTGTTGATTTTATTTGCCTATTTTATTTGCTGTCTTGTGTCAGTAGTAGCACAACAGAAAAAGCAAATAAAATGGTTATTGTTACAATTAATCAAAATAAATGAAATTAAATTGTTACCATTGTTGTGTTTCACGTGCTGAACATTTAAGTCTGTGTGTGACTTTAGCATATTACCACACACTATTTAAGGATTATATAAACTCAATTAAAAGCATCTCAAGGTATTTATGGAAAATGAAATTTAAAAAAGTTCATGAATAAACACACACAATCAAATACACTAATGCTTTTATTAGAAGATATGTCACCTTCTAAACCAACCTATTTATTACTTTTCTTCGCTTGAAATCAAATAATTCTGACTTCATGATGCATTGCTGCATTAACAGAAAAAAAATTATAGTAACATAAATGAAGTTCCAAGTTGCCCAACCAAAGTAAAAAAAAGTGATGAGTGGTGAGTAAAAAAAAAATATTTTAGGAAAATCAACATCAATTTATGAAGTTAGCTTATGTGATGTACTCTCAAATATTTCAGTTGTATTGAAAATTCAACATTCAAGATTACTTTGGGAAACGAGTGAATGCATCTAGTGAAAGATAACTGCAGACATGGAGGAAATGGGTCTATTAAGACTCAAAGTCTATTAAGACTCGTTTTCATTTCTTCTTCTTCTGTTGTTATGTTGCACATTAGCAACACTGCTGCCTCTCGCTGGTTTATTAATATCATTGGTTCCTTTGTGGCTACTTGAATATTTTAAGTAAGTGTTACTCATTGCAGAAAGTTGTTTTATTCGCCTTAAAATTAGCTGTTACTTAATAAAACCGAGTAAGTATAACAACTAAGTAAAGATAACTAA
>NW_015548254.1:36023-44179 GCF_001515605.1 Sinocyclocheilus anshuiensis
AATTGAATTGTTACCATTGTTGTGATTCACGTGCTGAATGTTTAAGTCTGTGTGTGACTTTAGCATATTACCACACACTATTTAAGGATTATATAAACTCAATTAAAAGCATCTCAAGGTATTTATGGAAAATGAAATTTAAAAAAGTTCATGAATAAACACACACAATCAAATACACTAATGCTTTTATTAGAAGATATGTCACCTTCTAAACCAACCTATTTATTACTTTTCTTCGCTTGAAATCAAATAATTCTGACTTCATGATGCATTGCTGCATTAACAGGAAAAAATTATAGTAACATAAACGAAGTTCCAAGTGCCCAACCAAAGGGAACGCTAATCACTATAATGGTGAGTAAGAAAATTAAAAAAAAAACACATTTTAGGAAAATCAACATCAATTTATGAAGTTAGCTTATGTGATGTTCTCTCAAATATTTCAGTTGTATTAAACATTAAACATTCAAGATGACTTTGGGAAACGAGTGAATGCAACTAGTGAAAGATAACTGCAGACATGGAGGAAATGGGTGAAAAGTCTATTAAGACTCTTTTTCTTTTCTTTTTCTTCTGTTGTTATGTTGCACATTAGCAACATATTAGTGCACTGCTGCCTCTCACTGCTTTATTAATGTCATTGGTTCCTTTGTGGCTACTTGAATATTTTAAGTAAGTGACACTCAAAACGTAAGTAAATTATTTTATTTGCCTTGAAAGTAGCTGTAACTTAATAAAACCTAGTAAGATAACAACTAAGTAAAGATAACTAATTAAATCTAAGTAAGGTAAACTATTCGATTTTACGGTGTTATGACTCATGTCACTTTTCTTACAATGTTTCTTACCAGAATCTACTCTGTACCTTACCCATGATTCTCCACAAAAGTTCATGATGTCTATCCACAGCAATGATTAGAAACCGATATATTTTGTTTGATTTTTATTTTGGGGAAAAAAATAAAAGCACACCCATGACTTAATGAGATATTAATATTGAAAATTTTAATTCCAATATTACCTGTGAACCTTAATGTAATGAGCCATTTATTAATGATTTATAAACGTTAATAACTTGTGAAAGTGATTCTTAATGTAAAGTGAAATCTGTGAACCAGTTATTAATGAGTTATTAATGTTAATATCATCTAAAAATGAACCTTAATGTAAAGTGAACACCTGTGAACCATTTATTAATTGAATTACAAACGTTAGTAATCTGTGAAAGTGAACCTTAATGTAAAGTGAACACCTGTGAACCATATATTAATGATCTGTAAACGTTAGTAACTTGAAAAAGTGAACCTCAATGTAAAGTGAACACCTGTGAACCATTTATTAATGATCTATAAACGTTAGTAACTTGTAAAAGTGAACCTCAATGTAAAGTGAACACCTGTGAACCATTTATTAATGATCTATAAACGTTAGTAACTTGTAAAAGTGAATCTTAATGAAAAGAGAACACCTGTGAACCATTTATTAATGATCTGTAAACGTTAGTAACTTGCAAAAGTGAACCTTAATGTAAAGTGAACACCTGTGAACCATATATTAATGATCTATAAACGTTAGTAACCTGTGAAAGTGAACCTTAATGTAAAGTGAACACCTGTGAACTGAATTCTGCTCTCTGGCGAATTTTCTCATCAGAAACAACAAAGTGCAGATGTGAATGTACGAATGTAAATAAGAGATTCATTTCACATTGTAAACTGCTTCAGTGATTATAATGGGCGTTTTTGAGAGTGCTTAAACTCTGGCTAGACTGAATTCAATGATAGTGTTCTTCTTCTCTTTCTGTACATTGAAAGTGTTATAATTAGTAACTTAAAGTGTTTTTTATTAAATCCACGTTAAATAAAAAGTCAGTCGTATTAGAAATATTATGGCATGGCACCCATATTAAGTAAAAAGATAGGTTTTATGCGTAATTATAGTAGGTAGGTATAGCTTTATTGTCATTCAACTGTACACAGAGAGTGCACATATGAACGGAATTCTGTTCCACTGACTTATAAATACTGTACTAACTAAAACATGTAGCCTCCTACTGTACAGAATCAGTATAAAAATATAATGAAAGATGCTACAGCATAGCCTACATTAAAAATATAGCACTAAATGGAATTGACAGCGGCATATAGATATTGATAATGCACATGGTGATTAGCGGCATCTAAATCAAATTATTGCACCTATTAAGTGGTAGCCCATAAATACAATTATTGCACATTATAAATAAATACTGTTAATTGCAGTATCCCCATCTTTACACTAACACTTATTAGGCTACTTTGCCCATCGCCCATTATAGTTCAACTAACATGACCTATAAAGATGCTAAATGTACTTACACATATTTGAGAATTGTTTGGAGATATTTCGAATAAAAAAGGAAAAAATACCAAAGGGGGCCTTTAATCGATTCATGCAGGGCACCGCTGCGTCATAATCCATCCCTGCTAGTATGGTAAATTATTTAAATACTTAACTAGTTTAATACAAATTAAGTTAATTATTAAAGGTATAATAATTAAATAATGCATTAAATATTTTGCCTTTTTTTTTTTAATTTCATTCAAAAATTTAATTTTTCAAACATTGCCTAAAAAGGACACATCAAAGGAGAGCTTTAAGTTATCTTTACCAGTAGAAGCTGCTAAAGGCAACACAAACTTGTTGCTGCTGTAGTTTTGTTACTCTGAATTTACTCTGCATCACTTAAAGCACAGCTGTTTTGGCATCGGCTTGTCAGATAGTTCGTTCCGTCCATTGCTACAGTTCACCATCAATCGCGGATCAATTTGGCGGATTCACTCCAATAATTTTTTTACACTTGCATTTGTCATTCCTGAAACAGTATATGTGGACGGTCTTCTTAAAAGTTAAAGTGAGACATTTAGGGTAAGATGGCCCCCTCACAATTGTGGCAAGGTGTTGCTGGCATTTTATTGTTTACTTGAATAATTTTTATATTTCATGCAGTTATTGTTTAATGGAATATTCATTATTCTGCAGGCCAGTTGAGTGAAATCATTCAATCTGAATTAAAAGCATGTTGCCATTACAACAATCTTCCTTTCATATATTTATAAAGTAAACTTTAAATGGGATTGAGGCTAACTGGATTTCATTTGCCTGTTGTCAATTGTCACTGTTCAACTAAATTGTCAAAATGCATAACTAAATTAACAAATATTTTCATTTATTTCCCTTAATAATATGTTGGATGTTGCATATTTATCCTGTAGATGCTAAACTCTAAATATGATTAGCAGTAAATGTTGTTCTTAAGGGAGCATCTTTAAAAGCGCTGTAAGACTCGGTCAATCAAATTACTTATTGAATAACAACAATTGCAAATGCACCGGGACACAAAAAGGCAATACAACGTGCTAATGCTAATGGCTTACTCAAAATAATAGTTTCAGCCATTTCTCTGAGTATTAACCTGTAACTCGTTAATTAACCAAACCATGATTAATGCATTAATGATGGTAAAATGGTTTGCATGTTAATACTATTTTAAGTGAAGACGAAATCAAACCAGGCCAAATGCAAACACGAGCATGTAACCTTGATCACTTTTTGCACGTGTAGCGGCAGTTCCAAGACGAAACGTGGGAAATACGGCTCATTTTGTGAAGACAGAATTTCAGAAATCTTAAACATACCCGATGATCATGGTCTCCAGATATAATTAATATGTGTTGTACATAAAATTCCTGTTTATCGTAAAAGTACTGTTTATTGTGAACCTTTCCAGGTTCCACGTTTCCGGGTTCTGTAGCAGAGGTCGTCATAACACAAAAATGACGTCAACAGTAACCAGGTGAACAGAAATGCGTTTAGATATTCGATTATTCAAGTCTCTTGAGAGATGAGTTGACTTTCACATCATCTGTCTATCATGTCAAGACTTTAATTCATCAAAGTCAAGACATGACAAAAGCTTAGTTTTATTTCTCATTTCATTGGTTAGACTACAAAATATTGCACAAGTTTCATTGAAAAAAATAGTTAAGTTATATATAATAATAATAAAAATAAGCGATTTTGTTTGTTTTTTGAGCAGGCAGCTATAGCCGTCCTTACATCTGATGTGATGTTTCATCCTATGAGTGAAATGAACTGCAGTAAATTAAATAAATGAGTAAATGAATTCAAACTTACTTGAGTATGAAATTGAAGCTTCTTTCATAAACTCCTCTGGGAAAATGTTGTATTCTTGATCCTGACCCTCAAATGAAATATTTCTCTGAGTCATTTCTTATATATCCCTGCTGTCATTGAGTTTTTAATACAATGTCATGTCTTGAATTCAGTTTGTCTCTATAAATACACCACAAGAATGCAGAGCCTCCAATAATATCCTCATTTTGACCTACAGAGGGAAAAAAAACAGAGAGAGAAAATTGAATAAAACAGGAAAATATAGCGTGACTTTTTCACAAATTTATTAACAAACAGATGACATTTTTCTATAACATTACCTTTTTTCAGATCTGGGCTCAATCCATAAAGATCTGTCTCATAGTTCCTCTCTCTCTTGTTTTGATCCTGACAGATTGTTCAGTTGCTGTGAGACTCAAAGGTAATATTGACTGACGGTCTGATGGGAGGAGAAACTCATAGAAACTAAGGGCAGCTGTCAGACTAGATGAGCAGGCGAGTGGACAAGTACAGTCTGTTTTGTGGTTTTGTTTCAGATCGCCAGGACATCCTCATTTTGATCTACAAAGAAACGAAAAGAGAGAGAAAGCAGAAGTCTCACATGCACAGCCTTGTCTTGAAATTGCCTTTCAACCCTTGTTTATAGGCAGACTACAGTATCAGCATGTAGGTTTGATTGATAGTTTTAATTCAGTTGAACTTTTTGAAATCAAATGTACAGTTTTTAAATGTTTTAAAATCTTTTTTTTTCTTGGTTATTTGAATATTAAGGAACATTCCATTCCACCATTCTTCAAACATAATGGGAATTGTACTTCTGAAACAAGTAGTAACATTTGAACATCCAACACGAACATCCAACTAAATGTTTTAGGTATAAACGCTCAATGAACAATGTATAAATAACTTTCTTTTTTTTTGTGCTAACGTTTTGAGAAACAGAAACTTATTAACGACTCTGATCTGACAGAAGCTAAAAACATGAACTCAATGAATCAAGCTTTTGTGATTAACATCTCACTGTTCTTGCAGCTTCAGAATGAGGCGATCAGATGAGATGTGGGTCATGTTGGGGGTGAAAAATGTCTTTGTTTCGTATCAAGACATATACTGTAACTGCATAGGAATGCCATCATCATAAAAATCCCTCACTTACCAAAAGATGGCAAAGTTGACATCTAGCAGAAATATGGGACATCTAGCAGCCATCTGGAGCTGCTTGTGTCTTTTGTAATTAAATGTCTACTCTAAATGTCTAAAAATCTTAATGTCCTCTGAATGTTCAAAATGTCAAGTTTTTATTAAATGTTTTAAAACTTTTTTCTTTCTTTCTTGGTTATGTAAACAATAAGGGAACATTCCATTTTATTGTGTTGCAAACATAATAGAAATGCTACTTTTGAATGTTCTCTGAACATTCTGAAAAAAGTAGTAACATTTAAAAATGTTCATCCAGGCAATCATCCAACTAAATTTAAGCAAAAAGGTTCCATGGGTGATGTATAAGTAACTTTTTTTCTAACTTTTTGAGAACATTATTGTAGACTTCATAACTTTGGACAAATGTTTTATTTGTTCTTGGAAGAATGTCTGTTCACAACTTTGAGAGTACCTTGTCAGATTGTTAGCTAAAGTTGTGAGAACATTCATTGTTAGCTGGGATTAAACAAATCATCTCTCAATGATTTTACAACATCTTTTACATTTTTAACTGGGCATTGAGACACACATAGACAATAACACTCATCATACAAACCTCAACAATGGTGACAATCAATGAACTATTACAGATAAACAGATCAACTCTGAACAGCACAAAACAAGCTACCAATGAGTCGCAACAAAACAATGGCAAAATAAAAGCAAATAGTAAGAATTAAAGAAAATAATAAGACAATTCAGCTGCATTTTTTTCCATGCTGCAATGCATGCTGGGAGATTTGTACTATGCTGGTACCCAGAATGCATCATGGCATGATGCGTTTTCTTGATGGCACCATTGTTGAGATTCATATGCTGCTTGTCTGTGTTTTTATAAATAATATAGTAGTTCAAATCTTTATTGTGCACAACATTTAAAAATATATATTTAATAATACCTGATTGTTGCAACACTACTGGCCTTCATGCTGCAGTATCACAGGGTTGGTAGTGCATAATTTAAATGTTTTAATGGAACAACACACTTATGATCAGTGGTTAGGCTCAGATGAGATCAGTGAATCAGACCACTTCATGATGTTTATATTACCATCAAAAATTAGCCATCACCACCTGATCACATTTTGTCTTGGCTTTCTTTGCTAATGCAAATGTGTTTCATAAACAGTTACAGCAGCCAGAGAAAACAAAAGAAAAAAAAGTCACTAATCACACTGAGCACTAATCACCATAATGGTGAACATTCAAATTAAACTATTCTCTTCAATACAGCATTCTCATTAAGACCTTTTGTAGACTCTCTTGTCTTTATTTCTGTTCTTGTTGTGGTGATTCTGCTTTTAACAGGCTTGTTAAGTGAAAGTTAAAATGGCGCCCAGAGAGCAGTTGGGGTTTGGTGCCATGCTCAAGGTTCTCACCTCAGTCATGGTATTGAGGGTGAAAGAGCGTGCTGGCCATTCACTCTCCCCACCTACAATCCCTGCCGCTACCGAGACTCGAACCTGCGACCTTTGGATTACAAGTCCGAGTCTCTAACCATTACCATTGCTATCTGGGATTATTTCTGTTCTTTCCGACAACAAAGCATGTGAACGTGACGAGCTGGTAATCATGACTTCAGAAGTGGGAAGTAGGAAATTTCTGATAGTATGTACATCATGAGTCCAAGACAGTCTTCTCTTTCTGGACAGTAAATTTTATTTTATTCATTCACCTGATGCAAACGTGCCTAAATTTCAAATAGTATTTGAAGTGATGTTATGTAAAACATTTTTGGATTTTTCTGGATCTCTGCACCGGCATAAGGCAAAGCTGGAAATGTCTATGCACAGACTTGTTAGACTGGAAATCTAACATGTTATCTAACATTAGAAATGTTTATACCTTCCAAAAAAAAAAAAACATACTGGTATCTATTATATCATCTTGTACAAGGCTTAGATGTTGTAATTGTTATTTAGACATATTGCCTTTGTTACTTAATGCCTTGAGTAAGTGTAGAGGAAGTCAACCTTTCATATTACTTTATATGAAAAAGATTTAATTTTTAGCAAACAATCCGTAGAATTCAGAAGACAAACCATCAGTCCATTCTTGGAAATGTGTTGAGTTTAAGATGACTAATGGCATCAGTAATGTTCTCCAAACAGGGACAGATCACACATGCATGTCTGTCCCGCTAATTTCACAACTACTGTAGGTAGCAAATTAAAAATTGTGTAGCTCAAAAGAGGAACCATTACTTGTGGGAATCATACATTTGTAAAAGAGATAACAGTTGATTCAAGACTTTAGTTTAAGGCATTAAAGGCAAGGGTGGGAAAACCTGTCACTCACATGAGTTCAACCAATAGCAAACCACAATCATCCAATCAATTCCTGATCAAATGAAAGGGGTCATATGACGTTGCTAAAAATAACATTATTTTGTGTATTTGGTGTAATGCAATGTGTTTATGCGGTTTAAGGTTAAGAGGCAACAATTCTACAGCAAGAATCAAAGTTACGCCTTCTTTCTTTGCGTTAACATTTGGGCTATGTTATGCAAATCTTCCCACACAGTGATGTAGACATGTGGGGGCGTGTTTAAATGAGGTATTTTAGGAAGGCGTAGACGAAGCCCCGCGCGACGAGACAAAACCAATAAAACCCATTACAAACGAGGCATTTGTTTCATCCAGTGGGGACATAATTACTGATTATAATGACTTATACTGTCTTTTTTACGCGTTGCGTTGCGTAGCGCACCGCATAAACATAAAACCATGTCTGCATTTGTGATCGGAGAAACGACAAACACCAAGCGCTACTTTGCACTG
>NW_015548254.1:44189-44487 GCF_001515605.1 Sinocyclocheilus anshuiensis
GTGATCGGAGAAATGACAAACAACAAGAGCTACTCTACAATGCTCAAAACTCACATTTGAATCATCAGTGGAAAATTCTTTAAATATGAAAACGTACTTGCAGGCTGTGAGTCAGAAGCGTCAAACTGTCCTTGTAAAGTTGGAATTGCCTCACTTTATAGAAACAGCCTTTGTGCACAGCCGGCCTTGTACTCTCCCAGGTTCAGGAAACAGTCCTCCGTAAAATGCGCTGCACACACTCGAATAATTGGGTTGAACTGTTCTGGAACAGTGTTGTAAATACAACTTAACCACTGAT
>NW_015548254.1:44579-45514 GCF_001515605.1 Sinocyclocheilus anshuiensis
CTGCTGAGCCGAACCGTGCCGTGCCGTACTGAGCCGTACCGAGCCGAGTCGTACCACGCAGTGGAAAAGCGCCATATGTGAGCCTGGGCCGGCTTTGCCAAATGGCTTAACGCTAGGGAACTATTGCTGTGTGTACCTGATCGGTTGACCAGATAGCTTAAACTAGTGACCTGAGTTACGTGTTTCTGGGCTAATGGAGCCCAGATAAATTAACTAGTGGCTTAACGATGTGAACCTGGGTGCTGTACCCTTAGGTTTATTTAACTAATAACCTAAATAACTATGTGTGTCTGAGCCAATAGCTCAAACATACCTAGGTAGAAACGCGCACTGTGTGTCGATAGATGATGTAACCCCCAGCAACCACCTGGCTCAGGCTCAGGCAGCCTGAGCAAATAGTTTTAAATTTGTCATTCAAGAGTTTTAATTTTTTTATTTTTACCATTAACGTTCATCAGCGTTACTGCAATGGAATACTTACCTTTAACTTATTAATAAGCTAACGAAATATTTGGCGAAAGAATAAATCACTGTACACCCTGTAGTTGTGGTGTCATATGCCCAGGACTATAAATAGCGGTGAATAAAGGCCTCCTGTAGCGAATCCATGTGTTTTTGTAAGAAAAATATCCATATTTTAAATGTAATAAACACATTTCTCTCACTTCCGGTATCTGTCATACACGGAAGCCGTTCCGGCGGATGACGCAGCAAGCGCGCCTCTGAGGTATGCTAGTCTCACGTGTTTGTTTATAGGAGCAAAGGAAGCAAAGTTTCCTTACTTTAGCGAAGGACAAACAAGTCTCCTCTTAGTTTATATCGAAATCCTCTGACATTTTTCTTTATAAATTCTGGTTTTGTGCTTCTGTTTCGTGACTGGCCTTTTGTTTTGTTCTCTCTCAGCATTGGTCACCAATCATGCAACGCTGACGCGC
>NW_015548254.1:45524-73148 GCF_001515605.1 Sinocyclocheilus anshuiensis
TACGGCGATACGGTGCCGTGAGTATTTAAGACATACTGCTGCTGCACAAATAGCATATAAAATAACTTCCCAACAAAGCTGGAAGAAGAAAGCAAAACAACTAAATATGTATGCTGCTGCTATAGAATAATATGCTTAAATCATCTCTATAGGCAGAAGAAATATAAAAGGTAAAACCCCCAGAACAAGCAGATCTATTGCCAAGACATATGTTCAGGATTAATTCTGCCTCAAAAGCAGCTGCTCGTTTATTTTGATAATTTAAAATATTTATATTGCATATTAAGAACAATAATGTTTGCATTGTATGAACACATCATTGATAAATGCATGACTCATTCCAAGATGGTCTTGAGCAAGACACTACAATGACTATTTAAATGCAGCGGTCTGCTTTTATATGAATTGTGTCCAAATTAAAATTCGCAACATAGAAATGCTGTGCATGCTGTTGCTGAGAAAGATTTAGATGACTGAATACCTTAAATGCAGTTGTCTGCTTTTATATTAATTGTGTCTGAATTAAAATTCACAACATAGAAATGCTGTGCATGCTGCTGCTGATAAAAATCTTGATGACTGAATGCCTATGCAAGCTGCTGCTCCTGCACAAGAGACTGAACTGCTGAGAGATCCATAAATTAGCCATAAGTAGCTAGGCGAATGCCTATTTTACTCTAACACAGTGTCTACGCCAGATGCGAGCGGCACAACATAACAAGTCAATAGACCCGTTACGATAGGTAAAGCTGTCCGCAATGTAACATTGCAATGTAAAATGTGTGCTGCTGCTATTAAAATTCACTAAACTAGCGATCTGAATAGCTATGCATACTGCTGCACAAATGTACTTAGAATTGCTATAAGCGTCTTTATTAACAAGCAAACGCAAATAATCAAATAATGCCTATTTCGCTTTGAAGAGTTCACAAAATCTACTGTAAGCCCTGTTAAATAACAAAGAAATAAAATACCCATTTCACTTAAAAGAGTTACTTACCCCATATCACTGAAATTTCAAGCAACTAAAGTACTTTTTTGCTGCCGCTGCTATATTAGCAACAATTTGACTTCCTGCTGCTAATATTATTTCTAACATTGCATATGAATTTGCTATGCATGCTGCTGCTATTAAATTTGCTACATGCGATCTGAATAACTATGCATACTGCAAAATGAATAAATGTGAATGAAAACTACGGTCTACCTACTGCTGGTGCAACTAAACGTGTGTTTTGATTTGCTATGCATACTGCTATTAATAATTCGCTAATAATGCAATCTGATTCTATGGATACTGCTGCTACGCTCCATGAAAGTACTAGAATTGCTATAGCCCATCCATGCAATATCACTGAAATTTCATGCAACTAAAGTACTTTCTGCTGCCCCTGCAATATTAGCAATAATAATTAGTTGCTATGCAGACTGCTGCTAACGTTGCATGTGAATTTGCTATTCCATTCTGCTGCTATTAAATTCGCTAAAAATTGCGATCTGAATAGCTATTTATACTGCTGCTACAGCTGCACAAAGGTACTTAGAATTACTAAGAGTCTTTATTAAACAATGAAACGCAAACAAATAATGTCTATTTCGCTTTGAAGAATTCACAAAATCTCTGTAGGCCCTGTTAAACAAACAAAGTAACAAAAGCCTATTTCAATTTTAAAGTTACTTTACCCCATGTGTTATTACTGAAATTTCATGCAACCAGATACATCTGCTGCTGCTGCTATAAACAACAGCGATAATTTGACTTGATTTGCTATGCATACTGCTACGATTCGCTAATAACGCAATCTGAATTCAGTGATACTGCTGCTACACTCCATGAAAGTACTATAATTGCTGTACCTCTCTGAGTGCATTGCAATGCAACACGAGTACACGTATGAGCGGGTATATTATTTTCTGCTGCTCATTAAGTTGTTATGGTTAAATAGGTAAGGCTGTTGACAGTCTGGCGTTATGAAAGACAGTTATACGGGTTCCCCTTGACGTAAACTGTGAACAACTGTGAAACGCCAACTGCAAACCGACCCCACTAGTGAGGTGTGTGTCTGAAAGCGATCCGTTCACGGTTAATGTAGAAATGAATGCCCACATAAGATATCAAAAGCATTGGAGATTTCAGGCAAATAAGGTAATCCCCAAGTCACTTTACTGTTCTAAATCTGCAATGCTTGACGTTGTATTCTCACATACACGAACTAGGAAAACTGCTTGCTGCTGCTGCTAATGCTACTGCTGTTATATGAACAAGACATGCTTAGTAATTACTCCTCACGCGAATAACCTGCGTGTAGTTTTACAACTTGTATGTTTTCTAGTAAAAAAATGTAAATCTGATGAACACAATAAACCACTATATCAGAGTGAAGAACGTTTACTTAGCTGTTTAGTTTCAGAGAAACTCTGAAAGCGCGCTGCAGGAATCTCTAGTGAATGCTTGCCAGCCATATAAATGCAAGGCAGTAAGCTCATTGGCTGCATATGCAGCATGAACCAATCAGCTTGTGCCAAGTCGTTTAACTCTCTCAATATCATCGGTTACGTTAACAACCAGTCGCCTGCGCCATCTAGAGTTTCATGACTGAACTATATATTTATGTCTGTATCAACAAGATAATCTTAGGGCCTTTCGCACTAATGTCAACAGGCACCCTTTCATTCAAAGTCAGTCAAGACAGAACCACGCTGCTGAAAGAAAGTGGGTAGAAGTCAACTCGTGAATAAACTACCCAGTTAAGTCCACACTGTGTGCCTTGGTCAACAATGTTTTTTGCAGAATGAATAGTTTTAATGTTGATCATTTAAAGTGACCTCCCAAATTGGGACCAGCACATATTTGATTGAACTCACCTTTGTCATTATCAAAATCTTTGGGTTTTGTGTATTATTTATTGTCTGTTCTGTCAGTCTTTTCTCACTCCTGAACTGCAGCATGGAATGGTTTCATGCTACAGTACAAGGACACTACACCATTTGAATTAATTAACATGATTTATGTTTGCTACAGTCACTCATAACATATCACTATATTTATCAGCTATGCACTATGACTATCGTGAACTTGGTGTGGGGTCAGGGTCACACATAACTGGTATTAATGAAATAAGTCCATTTGCAAGCTTAACTGGTTTATTTTAACATTTGCTAATTACCATAATAAAAACATTTATAACATTTGTAAAATTCAGAATGTAGTTTCTTAAAATACCCCACAAGATATACAACAAACCTTGTATCACTATCAGTGCTATTTTTTTAACAGTTGTGAACAGTGAAATGACCCTAGGCAAGCATATTCTGCTAGGAGAGCCAAAATGTGCTGTGGTTCATATAACAACAGTGTACATAGAAGAAAAGGGAGGGTGTCTCTCTTTAAATGGCCTATTCAGGAACAGGAACAGAAACTGCTGTGGAACAGTAATGCCCATTAAGATACTGTATATGGCACTGGACTACACAAATAAACTCAGCTGGCTGTTATGAATTTACACCCCTACACACACAAAAATGTGATAAAGAAAAACTAAAATTACTCGGCCAGATTCCATACTAACCCCTGAACACCATGCCCAAGATTCCAAACAAAATACAACAAAGCAAGGTATACAACAGGGGTGCCCAAACTCGGTCCTGGAGGGCCAGTGTCCTGCAGGGACTCTTAAAAACACCAGTGTCACAGAGTCTAGTTGGTGTGCCCCTTATAGTCACTAGAGGCCACACTTTGTAGTTTTGTTTTGTTTCTCTGGACTTCAGTTCCCATCACCCTTTGCGTTGACATTCTAGTCTCATTACATTCAGCTGTGTCTCATTATCTTATTAACTCATCCTCATATAAGCTCGGTTTTCTGTGTCCTTAGTTGCTGGTTGATTGTTTTACGGTTATGTGTTTCTTGATTCTGCTTTTGCCTGTTTTTGGATTTACGCTGTTTGTTTTTGTATTTTTCATTAAATGCTGCAACTGGATCATCTTGTTTGTGAGTTTGCCGTGACAGAATCAACCAGACATGTACAGATCCAGCAGCATTAGGGAGAGGACTCTATTCCCGGAGAAGCAAACCGGGCTTCAAAGGCTGGAGAAATTGCGCCAGAGGGGAATGGAGTTACGGGCCTTTGTCCAGAGATTCTGGACTGGGGCAGAGAGGCTGGTCGTTCAAGGTATGGACATTAAGGACATTTTTAATCATTGTCTAGATGAACCTCTATTGCAGTGGGAGATGGAACTGGTGAAGTGTCTGGATTTCTGGAACTTCTCCAGATGTTTGCAGCTCCGGAAGGAAGGTAAGATTAATCACCATCACTAGAATCCATCTGCAGGGACCGTCCCACCCATACCTCACTTGTCTAATCAAGCCCAGAACCAGTCATCTATTCCCACGTTTAAGAGGAAGAGAAGGAGGAGGGCAGCAAAGTCGACTCTGGTGACCTCAAGTCAGATGGTCCTGGAGGACCCGACTCCACTGGTCCAGAGTCCAGTGGTCCTGGAGGACCCTACTCTGGTGGTTCCAGAAGTTACTGAGCAGTCCACTCTTTGTCTCTCCCATGATCCTTGCCTTGCCAGCTCCTACCAAGCTCTTTGCCCTGCCGGCCCCACCTAAGCTTTCTGTTTTGCTGGTCTCACGTAAGCTCTCAGAATTCACTCCAGAGTCCGCTCCAGTCCGGGGGTTTTCAGAGTCCATTCCAGAACCCGCTTCAGTCTGTAAGCCTTCCGAGTCCACTCTAGAATACACTCCAGTCCAGGAGCCCTCAGAATCCAATCCAGAGCCTGCTCCAGTCCGTGAGCCTTCAGAATTCACTTCAGAACCTGAGGTGGTGGGTTCTGCTGTGGAGACCCTCGAGGCGGCGGCATCCACTTCTGCTCCCCTCTGGGTGGTGCTGTCCATTCCGGAGCTCTCAGCCTGCCTTGTCATGGCCAAGGAGACTGTGGTTGAACTGTCTGCCTGTCCCGTTACAGCCGTCAAGGCGGTTACTAACATCTCTGTGCTTATCTTTGCAGTACTACCTGAGTTGCTAGGAGGTTCATCGGGCCCTGTCGGCTCCGTTGAGGTGGTCATCAGTTCCGCCTTTACAGACTGCCAAGCTTCTGGTTCTGCCCTGGTTGTCCGCCGGGGGGGGGTTGTTCGGCCAGAGCCTCGCTGGTCTGTCCCTCCGCCACCCCGGCTTCCTGCTCTGCCCTGGCCTCCTGCCTTGCCGGCTCTGCATTACATTCAGCTGTGTCTCATTATCTTGTTAACTCATCCTCGTATAAGCTCAGTTTTCTGTGTCCTTAGTTGCTGGTTGATTGTTTTACTGTTACGTGTTTCTTGATTCTGTTTTTGTATTTTTCATGAAATGCTGCAACTGGATCATCTTGTTTGCCTGTGAACATATTTGCTTTACACAAGGCAGCTGTCGTTGTCGTTTAGATACGCCTGGATGCAGGGGCCACACCCTGCCATCCGCACACATGCAGTTATAAGCACAGAATTGGGTATGTTTGAGCACATCTTGCATGCTACTGCATCTCGCAGAGAGGAATCAATGGGTAGTGACTTTGACACTTCAGAAATTTTCTCCATCTCCGTTAACACTTCAATCTGTTGCACTACCTGTAGGACATTAGCCTTAATGTGGTTGACTGAAATAGTTAGCTCGCTAAATTTTTCATGTTTTCAGCTAGCCTTGATGCAGAGTTTCTCAAGCTCAATGTCGAGCAGGCCATCTAGAACTTAATTTTCTTCAGTCCACCCTGAAAAAAAGTGAAACATGTCCATTACTTCACAGACTATATCAACATTTCAATTCACTGCAGTCTCTGTAATATCAAGAGTTAGTGTAATAAGTCATTTTTAGTTTTATTACAAAGTTTAAATGTTAAATTATACCACCATAGATTCTTAATGTTATTGTATGCGGCCACTGCAAGCTATTTCACTGCTCTTCAGGTTTATGATCTTCGTTTTCTTTCAGTTGTTTTTTGGTGTTAAACAAATTGGTTTTTAATATTCATTGACCGATTGTGCGGACCTATTATAAACTGTTACTAGCTATACATTTTTTTTTATTATATAATAAAATAATTTGTTTGTGTTGCCATTTGTATTACATTATTAGGCCTATCTATGGTGGCCGAGAAGTGCAAAACAAATCACAATTCTGAAAACAATAACAAATTACAAACGCAAATGCAAGTCTAAAAAACAAAATAAGTCAGAAAACACAACGACAAATCCGACAAACCGGAAGAGGTAGGTATAGTTTGAGACAGCGCCATTGGTTTGGGATTACTCACCGCTGACTAGACGAGACATCTGTCAATCAATGTATACAGGAAGAAATACGGAGTGTATATTTACATTTAGTTAAAAGTGGCTCTAAAATATCAGCTTCAGTGGCGCAGATGGATAAGCATGTGTTGTTGGCTTTTTGACGCGAACGACCCAGGTTCGATCCCGCCTTTTGCCGAACTTTTTTTTTCTCCCATTTCAAATCTCGTATCACATCGTAAAGTCATTTATTTTCAATAAAAATTACGTGCTTATCTATCTGAGCCACTGGAGCTCATGATTTTCAGTCACTTTTAACTAAATGTAAATAGACACCCCCGTATTTTTTATTCCACAGTAAGGGCAATTCATACAATACATTTAAACTGAGCTACTTTAATACCATCTCCAAACTTTCTACCACGACTCTGCTGTTCTTCGGCTGGTTCTTCCCTGTATACGTTGATTGACAGATGTCTCGTCCAGTCAGCGGCGAGTAATCCCAAACCAATGGCGCTGTCTCAAACTATACCTACCTCTTCCGGTTTGTCTGATTTGTCGTTGTGTTTTCTGACTTGTTAATTTGTTTTCGAATTTGTCGTTGTGTTTTCTGACTTGTTAATTTGTTTTCGAATTTGTCGTTGTGTTTTCTGACTTGTTAATTTGTTTTCGAATTTGTCGTTGTGTTTTCTGACTTGTTAATTTGTTTTCGAATTTGTCGTTGTGTTTTCTGACTTGTTAATTTGTTTTCGAATTTGTCGTTGTGTTTTCTGACTTGTTATAATGTTTTCTGAATTGTTGTTGTGTTTTCTGAATTGTTATTTTGTTTTTTAGACTTGCATTTGCGTTTGTAATTTGTAATTTTGTTTTCAGAATTGTGATTTGTCTTGCACTTCTCGCCCACCGTACTATCATAAACATTTTATGTTAATGTGCTATGCAAAGGAAACAAAATACTGACCAATGACGATGCTGTTTTCACAACTGTTCAAGAAATAGGTAAGTTATCTCATTCAAAGCACTCTTGACCAAATTTGTAAATATAGGTTTAACACCTTGCAGTTTGATTTTGATGTGGGCTATAGTTTTGTAGTCTGTTTTTAAAACATTTTCAACGAGGAGTATTTTAATGCAAGATTTAATGCACATGTTGTGCCGGCTATATGCTGTGATGCTTAAGTAAAACTACGGCAGGCCAATTTGATAATACTAGCTTAATAATAATAATATCATAAATACACTATACTATTGTCTATCAGCACAACCCTATTTTGGTGTTTGAATTCAAAACATTTAACATTTCTTTGCTTAGGGTATAAGTTTCAGAATGAAAGGTGGTAACTGTTGATCAGTGAGATCAAAACAGTGCATTACAGACTGATTGGTTACCTGTACAGGTAACCGTTAGATACTGGTTTTACTATATAGTGTATTGTTGCATAACTGTATATATTTAAGCATGTAACTTAATAATTTTGCCTGCTTTAAAGGCTTTGAGAAGCTTTCCTTTTATCACTGATTCTGAAGAGACTTGATCACTTGTTATGATGAATAGATTTAATTTAGGCTTTTACTCACATGTAAACATTGATCAGCGAACATAAGCAGAAGCTCAACCAAACCTGAATAACACACAAGAACTCTTCCAGAAGCTCAAACGCACCACATAACACACGAGAATTAACCTCGCAGCACGTTTGAGCTTCCGGAAGAGGTTTGATCTGAAGATGAACGAATGTCTTACGGGTGTGGAACGACATGAGGATGAGTAATTAATGACAATTTTCATTTTTGGGGGTGAACTAATCCTTTAAAACCAATAACGTCATCCTCTGCCTGGTAAGTCACAGAGGCTCTGGCTCTCTATTTTACTAAACATGAACTGATCGTTCAGGTTAAATCTTATGTTTTCTTATCAGTTCTAACAAAAACTCTTACCTAAAAACAACTAAGATGTTATATAATAACAACTTTATTAGAGTTAGATTAATTTAATCATAATTCAGTTCTGCACGTCATTCTGCTTTTTGTTTCTAATAATGGTTCAAAATAGCAGTGTAAGCTTCTAGCCTTACAAGATGACAAGTGAATCATGCAGAAATAGCAATAGGCCAACATGGATGAGAAATTTGTTACTCCAATTTGTATAATTTAATTACCGGTCACACAGGGCAATCCTGGGACATTAGGTATACACCTTACCAATCTAAAACATCATGCAAAGTCTGCCTCATGCAATGTGTAGCAGAAAGCTTTCTGCGCGTTGGCTAAAGAAGCCTACAGCTGTGAAGATGGAGTCAACTTATAGTGAGTGCTATTTACATGGTTTCACACTGGCAGGCCTCTACTGCATAATAGATAATTTTGATTCTTGAAAACAAACTTGCCTTTTCTTTTTGGAGGCACTTTCAAGTCTTCCCGTCTTGAGGTTGGCCAGGTCTACGGTTCCGATGGCGTATACCTTCCGGCTCGATGTTTTCCAAAATTCCAAATCTAAAATGCAACAACATTACTAAATTATGCCCACATAACATTTCACAGTTTCTGCTTACATTTTCAAAACTTAGTTGCATGTTTCAAAACTATACACAATTCACAAAACTGCACAAACAATATGCAAGGAAAAAATAATCTTTTAATATAAATTTCTTAAATAATTGTTTGTTGGGCTTTTTCAGTTACGGTGTTTCAGTGCGCTTCATAGAGTCCTGACAAACCCACTTACAATAGCCTAACACTATGTTAGTTAGTTGATAAACATGTATTAGAGTTGTCAAAAGTACCGACTTCGGTACCTCTCGGTACTGAAATTTAAAAAATGTGACGCTTTGAGCACTGTTGAGCGGATTCGTAAACACCTCTGATTGGCCATTGTGTTGACGCGCTCATCGGATATGTCTGTGATTGGCAACAATGATCAACGCACGGCAGCGTTTGAAAGCACACGGAAGTGTTTGAATTTGAAAGCGTTTTGAAAGCGGGCATCTATCAGCGGACTGGTCCGTGATAGACGCCTGCTTTCAAACGCTCCCATGTGTATCTGTGTAAGCGCTTGGCGAAGAGCTTCATTAATGACTATTTACAACGTTTTTACAGCGTTGATCATTGAAGCCAATCACAGACATATCCGATGAGCCGTGAATACAATGGCCAATCAGAGGTGTTTACGAATCCGCTCAACACCAACAATGATCAACGCACGGCAGCGGTTGAAAGCACACGGAAGTGTTTGAATTTGAAAGCGTTTTGAAAGCGGGCATCTATCAGCGGACTGGTTTACGAATCCGCTCAACACTGCTCAAAGCGTCACATTTTTAAAATTCCAGTACCGACTAGGTACCGAAGTCGGTACTTTTGACAACTTTAACATGTATGTTAGTTCTTTTTTTTGCAGTGAAATACCTTTGGTCTCTGATGTATCCGCAATCGTCAGCCCTTTTGCGTCGCAGATACTGTAGCTGTTAGTGGAATTTAAATATCCCTGCACTGTTTGTCCCACCGCCTGCACACCCTGGCCTTCAGATATTGTCACATGCACTGTAGCTGTGATAGAGAAAAAGTTCATAATCCAGTTATGCAGTTCCCAACCCTCCGGGAGTACCCCCAATACTGCACATTTGTTGTCTCTCTGACAACCCAATCTGAGGTCTTTTTTAGACCTTTTTTCTGAGGAGTTTTTACTAATGAGCTGATGAGTTGAATCAGGCGCATTTGATTAAGGAGACATCTATAATGTGCAGTGATGGTAGTACTCTAGGACCACGGTTGGGAACAACTGATCCAGTTTAACATTAGCTACAGCATTTGAACTACAATTTATGAGTTAAAAGATTTGGATACAAATACATACATTATGAAGATATTTTCCTGCTGTCCTCAATGCCTGCTACATAAATCTGTTTTCTTGCTGATTTGGCCCTTCGGAGAGGGTTTTGAAACATATTAGATGGGTGTGTAAAGGCAGTGCTCCCTTTTGGGCGACAGGATAATGGTGTTGAAGGGCCTGCAACTGGTGTCAAAACTTGTTGTTCTTTGCTTGTCCCTGACACAGCAAATGATCCTCTGTCTCTCATCAGGGTGGTCTGAAACTGTCCAGATTGATCTGTAAAAAATGTTTCTCTTGTAATGTTGTCTTCTAAGTAAAGACTATCTGGCTCAACCTAAAGGGAAGGAAACAATAATGCTAGATTAATGTCACTGCTAAATGCCTGTAAAGCAGTCTCGTGTAGCCTTCAGACTGACGGCAGACTCTACTGCAGCTTTTATTGGCTAAAAAGGACCACTCAAGAGAACGTCCGACTGACATGTTTAAGCAACCAATCACGAATCTCAGGTTTCTATGGGAACCGGTCAATCATAGCTTCTAACAGCAGCTGCAGTGATGCAATGACTTTATCAATCAGTGATTGGCTCTGACGTATTCCGCCATATTGCGCGTTGCAGTTTCTCCCATTCATTATTAGTAGGAGTGAACCGTCTTTCTATATATTTAGTCTTTGGCCAAAGGTCAGAAATTTATTCCAGTTTCTGAATGTTATTTACATATAAAATATGTATTACGTTATTTCATGATTAAGTATAGTTCAGTGGAACTGTATTTTTACCATATGTTACGAGGCTAAATTCAATCTTAAGCCCGGGATACACAGCATGATTTTAGCAATCCTATAAGAACATTACAAATCACACTGTGCGACATGGATCTATTAAACTTGGGTACGACATGCATGTAGACTGTACGATGATGACACCTATTGACTCGTAGGCTACGATGCAAGTTTCTATAGAAGAATAAAACGTCATCAGCATGTGCTAGTGGTAAACAAAAAGACCATGATGAATCACACTTTGGCAGCTGTAGTTTTTATGTGTGCTGCAAAAAAAAAGGAAGCGGCGAAAGAAGAAGGGAAAAGAGCTTGAGGTAAGCAGTTCTAAGTTTTAGAGCTATGTTGCGTTGATTTCATGTCACATTTTTATTGGCTGGTCAGTAGATGTAGGGTCGTAGCAGCAAACACACTGTGCGTTGATCATGCTGAATTTCTGACACTGTCAGAAAATTATCGTAGGCTATCTTTGTTCACAAGACCGGTAAAACGGCATCTACTGGACTGCCTGTGCAATGTTTAAACTTATTTCTTGCTCTTTATCTCCCTGTTTCTTTCATAAATCTTTCTTTATCATAGATCTATTCTTTTCATTCTCTATTTTATTTTGAATATTATAAATATATAAATAATAATATTTCACCCATAAGCAGGGTGAAATATTCATATTCATATATTTATAATAGAGCAGGGGTGCTCCGTCCTGCTCCTGGTGGGTCACTGCAGTAGTAGTATTTGAGTTTATTGCCATATCAGCATCACTATTACATGGCAGATACATATTGAACATTTATTATTATTATTAAATACTTTATTAATCCTTCAGAGGAAATTATATTGTTACAGCAGCAACCACAATTCAATTCATACACACAGACATATTGCACATTACCCAATAAAATACATTACAATTACTGCACATTAAAAAGCCTGATAGCAGCAGGCAGGAATGATTTACTATGCCGTTCAGTCTTACATACTGGAGGGATCACTCGACCACTAAATGTACTCTGCCGAAACACCTCTAGGGCATGTAATAGGTGCGAATCATTGTTCATAATAACATTTATTTTTCTTAGCATCCTCATCTCCGCAACCTGCTCAACCCAGTCCTGTGTGATGCCAATAATAGAGCTTGCCTTTTTAATCAACTTATTTAATCTGTTCCTGTCAGATTTGCGTGCACCCAACCCCCAGCACACCACCCCAAAAAAAGAGAACACTGGCCACAACAGTCTTATAGAAAGTACACAGTAAGGGTTGGCAAATATTAAAAGATCGCAACCTTCTTCAAAAATACAACCTGCTTTGACCTTTTTTGTATACAGCTTCCATGTGGCTGGACCAGTCCAGTTTATTATTATAGTTGGAGACCAAGTCCACTTCTGTTCCCAAAATGGAAACTGGATCTGGTTTAGGTTTAAAATCAATGACCATTTATTTGGTCTTGGAGATGTTTAGACTCAGATGGTTATTATTACACCAGTCCACAAAGTCCTTGATTGTACTTCTGTATTCCTCCTCACAATCCCTGATACATCCACAATAGCGGAATCATCCGAGTATTTCTGAAGAAAGCAGGTATCAGAATTTTGTTGAAAGTCAGATGTATATAGACTAAACAGAAAAGGAGACAGAACAGTTCCCTGTGGGGCTCCAGTACTACACAGAGCAGTCTCTGAGACGCATTTCTGGAGTCGCACATACTGTGGTCTTGCCGTTAAGTAATCAGTCACCCAGGAAACAAGCTCCGACTCCACCTGCATCCTCCTCATCTTCTCACCCAGCAATTCCGGCTGAATGGTGTTGAATGCACTCGAGAAATCAAAAAACATGATTCTGACAGTTGTACCAGGATTGTCCAGATGTGTGTAAACCCTCTGAAGCATATAGATTAGGGCATCATCAACACCCATATTAGGCTGGTATGCCAAACTGAAGAGGGTCAATGAATGTACACACTTTAGGCCTGATGTAAGAAAGGACCAGTCTTTCAAGTGTCTTCATAATGTGAGAGGTAAGGGCAATAGGCCTGTAATCCTTGAGTTCTGTCGGATGTTTCACTTTTGGGACAGGAACTAAGCACGATGTTTTCCACATGAAAGGAACCCTCTTCAGCCGCAAACTCAGATTAAACAGGTAAGTAAAGATTTCACATAGTTAACTGGAGCAGGCTTTTAGAAGTTTAAGACTAATCTCATCAGGCCCAGCCACCTTTCCCTGCTTTAATTTGTCCAATTCCCTCTTAACCTGGTGGGAGGTAAAAGTTAGAGGTGCTGCCTGTGGTGAAATGAAGAGTGAAGAAACATTATTTACGCCCAGTGTCAGATGGGGAATGGTGGGTTGATCTGGTGGAATAGAGAGAGGATGACCATTAACCACCGGTACCAGATGGGAAGAGGTGGATTGATCAAATCTATTAAAGAACATGTTTAGATCATCAGCAAAATTTTGCTCTCCAACAATCAGCGATCCCTCCTTTTGAGCTAGACCCGTGATTTTTCTCATTCCAGACCAAACCTGCTTTGCCCCATCCTGCTCAAGATACTGTTCCAATTTCTGTCTGTAAATTTGCTTCCCCTCTTTAATCTTTACCTTCAATTCACATTGAATTTCTTTTGCTTTAGCCTTGTCCCCATTCCTGAAAGCTCTTTTCTTCTGATTTAACAATGCTTTCAGATTGCTGGTTACCCAGGGTTTATTGTTAGAATAACACCGAATCTCCCTGCTGGGTATGTTAATATCTGCACAGAACTTGATATATTCTGTGACCCAGTCAGTAAGTCCATCCATATCATCCCCATAGGATTCACAAAACACATCCCAGTCAGTTATTTCCAGGCAACCCTGCATAGATTCTATAGATTCATGAGACCAGCATTTTACTATTCTGGTGGTGACAGGCATTCTTTTCACAGCATGTGTATAAATAGGGTAAAGATGAACAAGTCTGTGGTCTGAAGCCCCCAGGGGTGGCAGGGCACAGCATTTATAAGCATCATGGACATTAGCATACAAGAGATCAAGTGTTTTATTGCCCCTTGTATTACAGTAAACAAACTGTTCAAACGTAGGCAGTGTTGGACAGTGAAACATGGTTAAAATCACCAGATATACAAATAAAAGCGTAAAATAACAGTGGCATGCAACAAGTCATAGGCTATCTCCGCACGGGCAGATGGAGGAATGTAAACAATAATGGCGATCACAACAGAGAACTCCCTCGGTAAATAATACGGTCTCAGACTGACTGCCAAGAGTTCGATATCGTTGTTACAAATTTGTTCCTTAACAGTAGCATGTCCCGGATTACACCAATTGTTATTTATGAACAAAGCAAGCGCCCCGCCTCTTCGCTTACCAGTTACTGTAGTGTTCCGGTCAGCACGAATAATCCAAAAGCCATTGATGTTTATAACGGAGTCAGGAATATAGTCTTTTAGCCACGTTTCACAGAAACACAGAAGGCTACTCTCCCGGCACACTTTCTGATTCTGGACAGTAGCCTCTAGTTCCTCCATTTTATTGTTTAGGGAGCGTACATTTCCCATAACAATAGGTCTAAAAGATCCTCTCCATATCCTCTTCCTTATCCTCCTGTTTCTTTTAATTCCGGCTCTCGTCCCTTGACGTCTCCTCCTAAGTATTTCTCCTGGAATGCTGTGTTTTGTGCCAGACAGTTTAGCAAACGGTGCAAGCTCCAATAGATCTTGTCGAGAGTAAACAATAACTGGCGATCTTTTCAATTCCATTCCTTTGTTTTGTTTCAAATGCAGTCCAAAACCAAAAAAATAAAAACACTAAAATACACTTTGAAAACAAACAAACAAACAAATATACTGTGCTGCGTGCAACAGGCTGCCGCTCACACCGGCGCCACCACCATCTTGTATTTATGATATCATTTAACAATAATATCATAAATACAATGTAATAAAAAAAAACTAATTTAAAAAAACTCAGACAGCAAACAAAAATAAGTACATGTACAAAATGAGTACAATTCTATAAATGATTATTTAAACGTACTTATGCAAATAATTGTAAAAGTTTTTCTAGATCCATAAATAAGTCCTTAAAAGTTTGTCCTGATAAAAAGCGCTGTCTCATAACATTAAAAATTGGGCAGTCCAAAAGTATATGTTTTATAGACGAGTTGGTACAGTATTGACATTTTGGTGCTTCTTCACCTTTCAATAAATGTCCATGAGTCAGTCTAGTATGACCTATCCAACACCACATACAACTTGGTCGTGTCTTGATTTAAAAGGGTAGACACATCTTTTCCCATCCACAGAATTTATTTTTAACAATGGCACAATTCTGTCATTAATTACTCACCCTCATGTCTTTCCAAACCCGTACGACCTTCGTTCAACTTCGGAACACAAATTAAACAAAAATAACATAATTTACTCAACAATTCTCCTCCACCGAGTTATGTCTTCCGCCGTTTTGGAGAGTACCCAAGAGCGTAATCGACATAATCAGTGTTGTTTACGTTCGGGAGAGAAAGCACGCGCATCAACGTAATCTGCATAATCAGCGTTGTTTACGCTTAGGGGAAAGTGTGCGAATGCGTTGTAATACTCTCTAAAATGGCGGAAGACGTAACTCGGGGCAGAAGAATGGTTGAGTAAATTATGTTCATTTAGTTTTCTTTGCTCAAAAAAAAAGTATTCTCGTAGCTTCGCAAAACTGAAGTTGAGCCATTGATGTCACATGGACTGTTTTACCGATGTCCTTACTACGTTTGTAATTTGTGTTCCGAAGATGAACGAAGGTCTTACGGGTTTGAAACGACATGAGGGTGAGTAATTAATGACAGAATTTTCATTTTGGGGTGAACTAACCCTTTAATTTAAAATTGTTTACTTCTCACCGGTGAAATGCAGCAGAAACATAGAGACGATGTACCTGTAGAATGAGCAAAAAAAAAATAAATAATATATATATATATATATATAATATATATTTCAACAGTTTGCTATTAGCGCTCACATCCCACCAACTTTTCCCACACCTCATGGCAAAAGAACTGTATTGACCTTCATAGTTGACACACTCTCAGAAAAAAAGGTGTCACTGGGGTGGTACCTTTACAAAAGGTAGACTTTTGTACTTTTTAGGTACTAATATGTACACTTTAGGTACTTATATGTATATTTATGGTACAAATCAGAACTGTTTAGGTACAAAGGTGTGCCTTTTGAAAAGGTACCACCCCAGTGACAGCTTTTGTACCTTTTTTTTCTGAGAGTGCACAGTAAATCATGTACTTTTCAACATTCATTAACATTCTCACACTGCATCTTTGACATATACAACTCTTTTTGATCTCGATGTGATTAACAGCACCTTATTTTAATTTGCATCTCCCTCTCTCTCTCTTTCTCTCTCTCTCTCTATATATATATTATTGAAATGACATGGAACCCAAACATGTGCTTTTTACTCAAATGGTACAAAATGAATTAGATTTATTTAGATTAATTTTTAGAAACACAAATCTTTGTGAAATGTTCTTTTCTGGCAAATATAGTATCAGAACATACTACAAAAATTAAAAACTATCTACACACAACTAGATTGTTCTCCTTATAACTTGCCTAATCAACTAAAGACCAAACAAACAACTACATTAAAAAAATAAATAAATAAAACTGGCGTAACAATCTACTTGATGACATATATGCCTCAAACGTTACTGAAACATACCTGTGTGCCATTGCATATTGTTTTTTTGTTGTTGTTTTTTTAAAGTGACAACTGAAATTAAAATATAACAAGTTAAAAATCTAAAAATTAAAACAACAAACTAATTTAACGAGAATGGTCCATGTTGCAGAGTCAGCATGGCTTCTGTGTTGATGGCGCATGCTCATTCTCATTCTCATTCTCATTCATGTGGACAAACAGGAAGTATAACAAAAGTCCCAAATCAACACAAAGAACAAATAACGCTGTAAGGCGGGTAGTTATTCTCACTTATCAAATGTGCTTTATTGTTTTATAACACCCCACCTGATCTCCGTCCTTATTGTAATTTAATTTTTTCAACACCTGCTAAAAACCTCAGTGACACCATATGAGTAGATATGTGATAAAATCAAACAGAAATACAAAATAAAAATAAAAATAAAAAAAGCAAAAATGTACATCATGTGAATCTCCTTGAGATTTTCATTTTGTCTTTCTTCTGTGCTTCTTCAGAAAACGTTTACCATCAATCATGATAATAATCAAAATCAGGGTAATTTTAATCATAAATCAAAAGCCTTTCCGAATAAAAACATCCACAAATCTTCATTTAAAAGAATATATGTGACCCTAGAGCACAAAACCAGTCTTAAGTCGCTTGGGTATATTTTTAGCAATGGCCAAAAAAACATCGTAATGGGTCAAAATTATCGATTTTTCTTTTATGCAAAGGCGATTTTCTCAGTATTTTGATTTTTGCACCCTCAGATTCAAGATTTTCAAATAGTTGTATCTCGGCCAAATATGGTCCTATCCTAATAAACCATACATCAATGGAAAGCTTATTTATTCACCATTCAGATGATGTATAAATCTCAATTTCGAAAAATTGACCCTTAAGACTGGTTTTGTGGTCCAGGGTCACATATGTTGGCATACAGTTATTTTGAAACACATCAGCTTTAGGTTGTACACACATGTTAATGCACATCAAATCAGATAGTGTCCGTTTTCTGTATGGTTGTGGCATGAAACTATCATGAAAGCCCTGCTCAGATACACTGAGTTTTTAAACCTGTGTGAGCTTCGCTTGGAGAATTATTAATTAATTATTCATTAATTGTATATGTTATCACTCATTTTTAATCTTATGATTGTGTATAGTTTTCATAGAGTTAGATTGAAAGTTAGATTGAATGTCTTCATTTTCAGGTTTGACGGGATGAAGTTTTGAAGCAGTTTGTTATAATAAAACGTGTGTGAATTTTGATATCAAGTCCAACACTGTGACGAAGTGAGAGAGGTTCAGCATGGCTGAATGTAATATTATTGGCAATAGACTTTGTCTAAATGCACACAGAACAGATTTTACCAGCAAGTGCCCAAAATATCACATCACAGATGCTGCACAATCTATATGTGTAATGAAACTGAGCAGTAATTGTCCTTATATTTTTACTTGTATAATGTTCATCTAACACAAGAATGAATGAATAAATCTAAGTGCTGTGTGAGTTCAGCTATATTATTATTCACTAAAAGCGCTGCACAAAATGAGTAGATGGTGTCTTTATCTTTAACCTTTAACAGATTTGCATCATCTACATGACTTAATTTACATTTTCTGTGAAACAATGACTCAAAAGCAAATCCTTTTCCGGGTTTTATGAAGACAATCTGAACAGATCTTATTGCCAATAAAATCCCAAATATACTCCTGTATGCACTGTCCTGAACTCTTCCCTTTGCCACCCAAACACAGTATTTAGTTGTTGTTGTTGTTTTAGTAAAAATATCTAAACATTCTTAAAACAAGATCAATTTATTTGAGAAACAAAACTCTGTATGATAAGACTAGTTTTGAGAGAATATATTTGAAAATAAGTAGCTAATCTGCAAATGATTCTTCTAGTTTTATGCATCAGTATACAAAACTATACAGGGATTTATGCACAAACCTAGAAAAGTATTATGATATTCACTATTCAGACATAACATTTAAGGAATCTTCTCATTAACTCTCATTAACAGCATCTTTCTGAGTGTTTGGAGTGTTTGTCTCACAATTCTGTTGCATTATTTTGGGGCTTTTGAATAACCCAGCTTCACAGTTTGTTTCCCACAATGAGAGTTGTTGCTGACAATGTGCTCAACCTAGTCTACTTCTTCCTTGTGTGTAGAAAACTGCTGAATTTTGGCACATGACTGTTTACACACAGTGATAGCCGCTTAATTAGAAGAGCAACAGACTGAACAAAGCTGTTCAAAAATGATCAGAATGTCCCACAGACATGGTAATGGGCTCTTCACATGCACTGGGGCTCTTTGAGGGCCCAATGAGGCTCTTGATGACTCATTGGGCCTCAACTGTATCTCAGCAGCAGAAATCTATAGAGAAATGGGACTAGTCTCTTCTTACTTGTGGCAGTGTTTCTAACTCCAGCATCCTGGTGCCACAGCAACACTATTCTGCTAGTGAAAATAAAACATCAAACAATGGCATCAGGTGATACACCTCTGCAAACTAAGAGGGGGAAGAAATGAATGTATCTATGTATTTAAGAACCAGACTGACCAGGCTTCAATAGCATTGTGTGCATAACATACAGAAACTGAATATAACAATGATATAATACATACAATACAAATGATCTACTTTTGAAGTTACTTCTTAAACAAAAAGACAAATCAACAGCAGTCTTAAAATGATTTTATTGACTATGACAGACACTTAATGAAAAAAAAAATTTTAGTAACATGTCCATTAGGATATTTGAATTGTTCTATGTCTAATGAATGTTAAAAATGTTTAGATTGTGTGTTTAGACTCATTTCTGTCATTTCAGTGTCTCTGCAGGTCACAGTAGAGATGACCTGTAAACATAATATACGTTTTAAATAGTGTGCATGTTTGGAATAGATTTATTAAAAAGAATCAATGTTTGAACTCCAAATAAATGTCCCCTCATTATAACCAACACTTAATGAAAAAAAAATTTTAGTAACATGTCCATTAGGATATTTGAATTGTTCTATGTCTAATGAATGTTAAAAATGTTTAGATTGTGTGTTTAGACTCATTTCTGTCATTTCAGTGTCTCTGCAGGTCACAGTAGAGATGACCTGTAAACATAATATACGTTTTAAATAGTGTGCATGTTTGGAATAGATTTATTAAAAAGAATCAATGTTTGAACTCCAAATAAATGTCCCCTCATTATAACCAACCACTTTAAAGGGGTCATATGATGTTGCTAAAAATAACATTATTTTGTGTATTTGGTGTAATGAAATGTGTTACAGCTATAATAAAAGTTACGCCTTCTTTCTTTGCGTGAACATTTGGGTGGCGTTATACAAATCTTCCCACATCGTGACGTAGACGTGTGGGGGCATGTTAGAACGAGCCGTTTTAGGTAGGTGTGGCTGACTCTTAACTTTTATAAAGAATATCTCTTTGGATTTGAGACTTTAGTCTTTGCAACTTTACAGATCTTCTTTATGCACCAAGAGCTTGTAACACTCCAAAGAGAAAGGAAAAATTGAAATCGCATCATATGACCCCTTTAATGGCCTCTAAAGGCCCCAGTTGTACCTGAATATCATGAACACATGCTTGGGCTCTTCTCACATCCTGGTGTTGAGATTTTCCTATCAAGCACCACTCATTACTAGTAAATGAAACACATCAAATAATGGCATCTGCATTATTTTTGATGAAAGATGACCAAATCTTATCTGCTTGACATTCACATTTCAGCTTGACTTACTTTTTCACTCACTGCCCCCTAGAACCTATATGCGAGAACTGCAAAACATGAAACTGAATGCTTCTATGATTCATGATCAAAACCAGACTGAACACAATCACAACAGGTTTCAAAAAGTGCACTTACAAAAGCATAATTCAAAATTCTATACAAATGGCTCTGCTTTCTTGAATGAATAGTATTTCAAACTGAAGACAAATATTATTTGTGTACATTAAGTAACAATAGGTGCATTAAGCAAAACAAATTTACGTCTGTCAAAGAGATCAAAACAAAAAATAATTTAACAAACCTATTGTTAATGACAGAGGGTTGAAAAATGAAACAAATGAAAGGGGAAATTAGTGTGGGGCGGAGGGCTGCATGTTCTTGCTCACTTGGTTTCTGTACACAAATAAGGGTGTTACAGAAAGTTCTGCATTCTTATCGTCTCTTATAGTAACAGTAAACTCAAGAAATGGGAATGACAGCAGAAATATGTAAGACAGAATAGAAAAAAAACTTGATAGTTTAAATAGATCAGAGGCAACTACAATTTTTTTTCTTTCTATGTAAGAGCATGTATTGTTGTCAATATTTTGATCAGTTTTAGATGGAAACAAAAAATATCATCAATGCGGGTAATTTCTCGTAGAAAAATGCTGTTTTTATTTATTTGTTTGTTTTTATTATTTATTTTCTATTTCTTTCGGGAGGAAGCAAGTGCTGTTTTTCTGTTCTATCAGCTGCATGACAAAATTTGAAAGGCAAATTTCTCCTCAGCTCATGAATGTGGGTGTATCTGGAAGATCTGCATTCTTGTCCTGCTCTTACAGTGACGATAAACTGAAGTCAGGACACGACAGAGCATTAAAGGCTCAGTGATAGCAGGAATATAAAACATTATTCAGAGAAATGTTTCACTTGAGGATCCATATCCAGAACACATTTTCCCAGAGGAATCGATGAAAAGAAGCTTCCCTCTCATCCTTATGTTAGGTAATAATTAAATTTACTCATTCAGTTCATTTTCTTCTCACCTGTAATTTCAAAAAAAAAATTTCTGGTTTGTGCTGGTTTGATGTTGGTCTGGTTTGAGCTTTGCAACTAGATCTGGTCAACTGTCATGGTCTTTCTTGTGATTCTGGTTGATCAAGGAAGCCATTAGCTTTATCGTATTTCAGCCACATTTTATAATTGACCTTCATAAAACTTTCATTAATTGTTTTTGAAAATTAGGTGTGAAAAATTACGCAGCTCTCTTTTAAATTTGAGCCTACAATATTGTTTTCATGGTATGGGTAAGGGTTAGTTAAAGGGTCACAAGTGTAATTATAGATGTAACTATACAGAAATTACAGCTGTAATTACATGCAGGTATTTTAAAATATATGTACAATTTTAATACATGTATTTACAAAATAAGGACATTGTAACAAATTGTTAATTTTAATATTAGTACATAGTAATTGATGACACAATATACAGCAGGTCTGAATTCTTTTCATTTGAATTTTCACAAGCTGAAAAAATTATTTGTCTTTAATGATCAGTTTCCATATCTCTGAAAGTCTTAAATGTTGCGCTTTTCTTATGATGAACTAAAGTACAAACGGCAAACAGATCATTCTAGATACAGTAACTGACAGCAGAAACATGCACAATATATACAGTGTAATGGTTAGGATTCAGTAGAAGGTCAAGAGTAAGAGATCAAACATTCCCTCTAGAGCAAATGACAGTCAACTTCACTAATATACTTTAAAAAGACTAAAGAATATCATGTGCACATTTCTGATAATTTCACGTCATCTGATGACACTTACGTCTTACGTCATCGAGAAGCGCATGCTGACGCAGAATAGTTTACGCTACTTCTGTTGTTTGTAGTGTATTACCTATATTCCTGAAATATTTAAAATAATTGAATACAGCATAATTGAATAATATTTGGGCATCATGATCATCAGGTACAGTAAGCTATGTTCTGAATCAAACATCGTTTGGGCAAACGTGTCAAACTTCTATCTAGTTTGTTTCCAGTCTCCGGTCTAGTTTTCCACAGTATGTCTTTGGCCTGGTTTGATTTGGTTCTCAACTACTTCATTTAAATCAGTTACAGAGAAAACTTTTGGGCATCATTAATTAGTACATTAAACACAGATTGATAAATAAATGATTAACAGGTTTATCTGCAAAGAAATATCTTTAACTTTTGTGTTGATTTATTCATTAGCAATTAGCATTAGCATTGTGTATTACTATCTTGAATCTTTTGAAAACTGTTTGTGTATTTATTTTTAGTTGATAGTATTTTGATTTATCTAGTCTTTCTAGGGTAGACATTTCACCATTTATTTTCATTCATGCATGAGTTTAGCAGGTACAGGATGACGATGATGCAACAGCCAATACATTATTAAGAAAAATAAATGGAAATATTTTTTGGTAAATTGCCAGTTTTGGCATTTTGGTTGAACAATGACTAACAAATCAAATGACTGAATAACAGATAGAGATACGTCTAAGTTATACTGTATAAATGTAAGTATTGTATAAAGGCCAATACTTTATTAACAAACCATGAATTCAGATTTAACTAATAACTCCATGAATTTTTACAATTACAGTAATTATTTATTAAATCATAAAGACTTTCTTCCCCAGTTCTGAGGAGTGTCTTGCCCCAATGATTTCATTTTAACAATTCACTTCAAAATAAAACAATATTTTCTGCCGATCTGCATGAATTACTGGGTGAGGTTATACTGACTGAGGAACTCACAGGTACGTTTTTTTTTCTGTTTCTGCAGTTGTTGCTTTCTCTGTGTATTTGCAGTGGTGATAAATAATGGTAAGCACAAAACAACCTAAATTTAAAGAATAAATGAATACCACATTTTGTGTGTTCACAGTTAAAGTTTCTGTCATTTCAGTGTCTCTGCAGGTCATAGTAGAGGCTGTTATTGGTGGTTCTGTTGTCCTGCCGTGTTCTTCAACTCAACATGACCTTGAACTTCAAGACATTAATGTGCACTGGAGACACAATGGCAGCAAATATGTTTATGATATAACTAAACGTAAAGATTCACTAGAGCAACAGGACCCACGGTATAAGAACAGAGCGCAAACTTTCCCAGAGGAATATGAGAGAAGAAACTTCTCCATCAAACTCATCAATCTCACTCATGCTGATGCAGGAGAGTTCAGCTGCTTCATTACACACTCATCTTATTCTAAACAGGAGACTGTATGGCTGTTCATTAACGGTGTGTAAAAATTGTTTACTTAGTTTTTTTAATGAAGGTAAAATGATTTTACCTTCATAGGTTTTAATTAAAATATAGCCTGAATTTCAATCTGAATGCTGCTGTATAGAGTATAAATGATGGATCTGTTGTCTTTATCACAGCGTGGTAATGTTTTTTTTTTTTTTTTCTGAACTTGTTTTGTTGCAGAAACAACAGGAAAACAATCCACTGAAGAAGAAAACCAAGTACCAGAAACACAGACAGACTGGTGGAAAATATTATTAATCTGTGTTTGCATTCTTTTATCTGTAATAATTTTCCTGTCTATAGGCTATTTCATTATTCGCTGGAGAAAAAGAACTCAAGCTCCCTTATAGAAGGACAAGTGTCAAACTGCTTGTTCTTATTGTATAGCAGAATGAGATCTTAAAACACTTGAACAGTGTCAATTCTGTCAATATGTTGCTGCCTTAACGATTTTGTACCACAAGTGTGTTTACCAGAGTAAATGTATTTTGTATTCTTTATGTATTTCTTGATTGTTAATATTATTACTGCACATCAGTTACAAATCTGATTCATGAATTCCTAGTTACACATCAGTCCATTTAATTATTTCTGTTTACGTACAGTGTGCTCAAAGGTAAAACATGGTGCTCATGGTTGAGATTATTATACAGCTCTGCAGGCTGTTGTCAGAAGAGTATAATTATTTAGTTGTTCTGCTGTACTACAGATGCAACGAGGAAACCTCTTTATTTGGACAAGGTTACTGAATCTTTTTAAACTCAACACATTTTCAGGAGTGGACGGTTTTCTTCTGAATATTAAAGATTGTTTGCTAAACTACACTGTAAAAAATGCATGTGAAATCTACAGGAATTTACTGTGTTTGTGCACAGGAAATTACTGTATACTAGTTCACAGTGGAATACCGTAGTTTCAGTCAAAATTGCAGTAATGTAAGAAGCACTGTGAGTGTCACAGTAACCAGCAATGTCTTGTAGAAAATCACAGTAACTTCCAATGTATTGTAGAAAACACAATAACTAATTATGTACTGTAGAAAATTACAGTAACCAACAATGTGCTGTAAAAAAAATAATGTATATTATTTATATCCAGCTTAGTTTTCACAAGAGAGCGGGCGCGACTATTTGTAACTTGAATGTGTTTGGTGTCTTTCGCTTCCAGTTATTTTACCTGTACAAAAACAGCCCATTATACTGCTTCATACAAACTTTTAATTACTATCATATTATTTTAACTTCAGTATCATAATCATAAATTAACCCCAGAACGTGATTTCACCGTACTGCCATACACTAGGGTTTTCTGAAACCCAGCCACTGGGATAGAGAAGGAAAACATAGTAGCCTACACTGGCAGCTGGGTTTCCAGCCAATGACTGCATTTAATTTGACCTCACTGTAATTCAATTACATTTTAGGTTTGAATAGAGAATACAGGAAGCAAATGTATTCTTTAATAAAAAAAAAAAATGACCAGAAGGTCATCAAGATTTTATTGATTTCAACACATCTAGCAATAAGTGAAGAATGATAAATGAAGCTTGTTATAATGATGAGCAGTTAACTGTGACTGTTGATAAATGAATATTTATATTTAAATCGTGCAACATGCATTATTTATTTCATATTAATTTTTATTTATTTTTTTTATTTGGGCTGAACCAATATAACTAAACAGCAATGGAGTAAATGTTTTGACAATTTTACTCCTGGTAGTCAATTATTTTATAGTGTATTATATAATTGTATTGAAATATGAAATACTTCAGTGCTGCCAAACAATAAGTTCTTACAAAGGCTTATTTCTTAAGAAACTGAACATTTATTTAATGTAGTCAAGGCCGGCCCAAGCTTTATGGGGCTAAGCAGATTTTTTTGGGGGGGGCCCCTTGTTGCTGCCAATAGGATTGACTATTGTCAATGCTTGATTATTCGCACACTATAAATCTAACACTTATTATCAGTTTTATTTGTTGTAGCTGTGTTGCTTACATCGTACCACTGTCTGCCTGACATGTTGTTACCCTTCATGTGTTTAATTGTAACAGTAGCAAACTCACAAGTAAGGTGACCGGGAGGGGATATGTTCGCTTCACTTAGTTTCGTCATGGCCATGACATATTAACTCGTGAGAACGTGATAAAATGTCGTGGCCATGAGATAATTTTGTCAAGGTAATGACATCCTTATATTGTGGCCACGCGATGTGAAGTCATGGCCTCGAGATCCTATGTTGAAGGAACAACATCCATTTCTCATGGCCACGAGTTACCATAGAAACCTGGGATTATATATATATATATATTCGTTACACATGCACAGTGTTACATCATAACAGTACACATATTTAAACACATATTTAAAACACATGGCCTCACGAATGTAATTTGATAAGTAATTAGTCTGTCCTTTATGCACGCTCACGATTACGTACACGGGCGCACTGCGGGTTCTTGCATAAATATTTAATACACAGTGACCTATGGTCATTGATTTAAACGTCGTCTGAGATTTAAACATCATTAAAGTGTTGTTAAAACACACTAATAGACTACTAGGCAAATAATCACGTTGCCGTTAAACAATAATGAGACAAGTACATAAGCATTTATGATGTGAATAACCAGCATTTCTAAGCTGATAAAGTGCTGTGCCGGAGCATGAGATCTTGAAGCTCCACCCTCTTTTGAAAAGGGAGGCGAGATCATAGATATATACGTAGATGCCTCATAAGCGACTGTTTCCACAAGCCACTATACGTAAGCTGTCCGCCATATTGTATCGGTCAACTTGACATCATTCACCATAATAATCAATGAATTTTCGAAGATGCCACAATCCTGCACAGCCGATGGTTGTAAAAACCGCCGGAATTTAAATTACAAAAAAAAAAAAAACTTAATTAATTAATCACTTATCCCAATGTTGTTCCAAACCCGTAAAAGCTTCGTTCGTCTTCGAAACACAATTTAAGATATTTTGGATGAAAACCGGGAGGCTTGTGACTGTCCCATTGACTGTCAAGTAAATAACACTGTCAAGGTCCAGAAAAGTATGAAAGATATCGTCAGAATAGGCCATCTGCCATCAGTGGTTCAACCGTAACGTCATGAAGCGACGAGAATACTTTTTGTACGTGAAGAAAACAAAAATAACGACTTTATTCAACAATGTGTCTCCTCTGTGTCTCTCCGCATCACTGTAGCGCCATTTTGGAGAATAACCGCTGAACGCAAGCAACGTATGCTATTCTGTGTCAGTCGCGCTGCACGGATGCACTGTTTTCGTTCAAATCAAAGTGTAAATACACGTAGAAAACGTATCCTTGTGTCGCAGCTGACACAGAATAGCGTACGCAGTTTGCGTTACGGTTGAACCACTGATGGCAGATGGACTATTCTGACGATGTCTTTCATACTTTTCTGGATCTTGACAGTGTAATTTACTTGACAGTCAATGGGACAGTCACAAGCCTCCCGGTTTTCATCCAAAATATCTTAAATTTGTGTTCCGAAGACGAACGAAGCTTTTACGGGTTTGGAACAACATGGGGGTAAGTGATTAATGACAAAATTTTAATTTTGGGGTGGAGTAACCCTTTAAATCCATAGCTCCTGTGGGGAAATGTTGTATTCTGTATCCTAATCCTCAAGTGAATAATTTCTCTGAATAATGTTTTATGTATTCTTGCTGTCTCTTACACTGTCATAACCTGACTTTGGTTTATCATCACTGTATGCGAGCAGGAAAGGAATGCAGAGATTCCAGTTACATCCTCATTCATGAGCTGCAGAGAAACCAAAAGACAGAGAACTGAAAACAAGAGGGATATAGTCTGGGTTTTCCATCTGTCTTTCAAATTTTTTTAATTAACTCTACCAACAAATACAACAGGAAAAACAATGGGAAAGAAAAAAAACTTTCCTGAAAAATGCTACAAAATAACAACAAAAAAAAATGTTATTTGATGATAATGCACCAATGTACCATTTATTAAAAGCAGGCAGAAATAAAATAACAATATATATATA
>NW_015548254.1:73158-79971 GCF_001515605.1 Sinocyclocheilus anshuiensis
AAAAAAATATTGAGCAGATTTTACTTTTGTCCATCGAGTGTTGATTTGATAACTGTGGGTTGCTATTACTATGATGTCATGTGAGTGACAGGTAGTCCCACCCTCACACTAGTAAACTCGCCCTTAGTGAAGAGAAGAGATGTTTTTGCAAGAGGGAGGGGAAGATACACTGATCAGCCACAGCACTGAAACCACTGACCGGTGAAGTGAGTAAGATTGATTACATTGTTACAATGGCACCTGTCAATGGGTGGGAGATATTAGAAAGCAAGTGAACAGTCATGTTGAATTTCATGTGTTGGAAGCAGGAAAAATGGGCATGCGAAAAGATCTGAGTTACTTTGACAAGAGCTAAATAGTGATGACTAGACAAATGGGTCAGAACATCCCCAAAATGGCAAGTCTTGGCTAACAAGTCAAAGCCCATCTGGTCTGATCACACAGAAGAGCTACTGTAGCTCAAACTGCTGACAAACTTAATGCTGGCCCTTATAGAAAGCTGTCAGAACTCACAGTGCATCTCAGTTTGCTGCATATGGAGCTGCGCAGCCACAAACCAGTCAAAGTGCCCATAATGACCTCTGTCCACCCCCCACAACGGACACAGGAGCGTCAGAACTGAACCATGTGCTCACAACAAAAGACAACACAAAACTAAACATGGAGCATGAGCATCTGAATTCTAACACTGAACCGAAACCAAACCAGACAGGAGCGTCAGGATCCGGATACCAGCCTTCAAACACACACACAACACACCACACGAGTGTCCTGAATAGAAGATGTGGAGGTTGAACAAGAGTTTTGAAAATTTAAGTTGTGATCTGAGAAATATACTAAGCGATGAGAAAAACTATCAAACATGATCAAATATCAAGCGTGCTTGACTTAATGAAGTGATGATGGTGATGGGAAATAAGCTGTTGTGGTCAGAACAAATTTGATTTGACTTCCTCTACTTGATGAGGGAAGGGCTTTTTTGTCTTCCTGTCTTTGCTTTAGAGCTGCAGTAGATTCATCTTCAATGTTGTGTGGAAGGAAACACGACAACAAGATGCAGATCATTCAACTTCAGTTCTGTGAGTTTTTACATGATATCAGTATATTTACATGCTTTGTAACTTTATTAAAATTATAAATAGTTTTATGTTATGCGTCACAGGGGGTTTACATGAGTAATGTTTTATTTTATTTATTTATTTATCTTACAGATGTTTTAATCTGTTGTCAAGCTGCAGTTTCAGATCTACTGACTGATCTGGGATCAAATGTGATCATAAACTGTGATCTTGATGAAAATGATGTTTATTGGATTTTACTGAAAACATCAGATCCTCCGACAGTGATTCTACGATCATTCTCAACACCAATATCACCTTTTTACTTCAATAAAACATTCAGAAACAAATATTCAGTGCAGTTTAAACATCGTCTGGTTATTAATAATGTGACTGCTGATGAATTAGGAGTTTATTACTGTATGAACCCACGCACACCTCCAAAACTCAGCAACAGCACCAGACTGCACTTCACTGGTGAGTTCATTTATTCATTCAGTGATCAAGACAAATTGATGAACACTACTTACATACATAGATGCCATTTTCTGCTTAATGTTTTTAGATAATTATATTTTTTATATCAATTTTTTTTTTTTTTTTAGTATACATTTTTTTTAGTAAATTATGCCATATCAGTATTTTCAGTGCTACAAATCTGCAACCATTGCACTTAGTAACAGTTGTTAGAGTAACGGAGTGTGAACATTTTCTTTACAGAACCGTTTCAACTAACTGAGTGTCACAATCATACAGTGCTGGAGGAGTTTATTGATCAGAATCAGACACAATGGCAGATTATTATCATCATATCTGCTCTGATGAACGGACTTCTGCTCATTGTACTGATTTGTGAGTTATTTTCAGACATCTGTAAAAATATCAATATGATGCTTTTCTCCATATGCTGAAGTTAATTAAAAATGTAATAATTCATTATTTAAGCTTTTGACTACATAATTTTTAGCAGAAATGTTTGTAAATACAGAATCTAATAAACTGCTCCATTTCTAGGTTTATTAAAAGTTTCGGCAGAACAATCACGACTCAACGCTGATCTACAGCAGACGCAAGTTACAGAACAGCATCAGGAACAATTACACTTAAAAAAATGTGAATCCATCCTCATTACTAAAATTAATTTCTGTCTTGATAATTATTGAGGGTTCTTACTGACCTCTACAATAGTGCCCTATAACACTTCATTTTGATTCATATTTGTTCAAATGCAGCTGAATCTGCTAATATTGCTCTTTCGGTATGCCACCATGGACCTTTACAAACTGCGTGAAAATATTTGCTCCAACCAAGTCAACAGCACCTCTGCTACTCTAAATCCGCTGAAGTCATGAACACATGAGTATGATTGATTTTATAATTATTTTGTTTACTTTTTCTTGATGTTCAACTGTGAAACTTCTTTTTTTTTTTAAATCACTTTTTTTATATTACCTATATTTTATTCTGCTTTCTAAATAATAGTTGGAAGTCATGAGCTTAATCACAATTAATTTATTGAACTGACAGTTATAGTTTTATATTTTTCTTCATGTACCTGCATTTGTATTTTATTGGGTCCCACAAGTCAATCATCGTATTTTAGTGCCAGTGGCATCAAAACATGAAAAAAAAAAAAAAAAACTCCCGCTTCAGATGAAATTTGTGTTTAGGAACTTCTGTTTACTAGTTGATCTCTTTGTCATTTGGAAGACTTTTGTTTTGGAATCGCTGTATTAATCTGTATCTGCTGAAAAATTTTGTGAGTGGTAGCCGACTTAGACATTTATTTTTCTACCACTTTGACCTTGAATGAAGTTCAAATGTGTGCAAATTATTTTTTTTTTTTGAAGCCTGATTGGCTGAGTTTCCCATGCTGTTGGACCAAGAAGAGGCTACATTTTATTGGACATAGAGAACTGTTTATTATTTTATATTAGTTTATGATTTTTTTAGTAATCAGTTAAATGACAATAAGATAATGAAGTCTGATAGTGTGAAATGTCATGGCTTGTCATATATATATATATATATATATATATATATATAATTTATTTTTATTTATTTTTTTAACAAAATGAAAGTGTGAAGAGTCTGTCTGCTGGGGTTTTAAAATGTGTTCAAATAGAAATTAAAATAGAAATCAGAAAAAAGTGCAAAAAATGAATGACAGAATAGCCGAGTATTACAGTCCACTAAAACGATATTACACTTCCTGTAAACAGCATTATTCTTCCTCTATATTAAACATGTAAACAGCATTTTTCTTCAATAGCAAAATCATCATTCAACATCATTTTAAATAATGTCACACTATTGATTAATTAGGACTTTATGACTGTATGAGCACAGACAAGGAAAAAGTCAAAAGTGGTTCTTTGGAAATGGCCTGGCATGAGTCACACCTCAAATATGCACTTGATACTGTACTGATGTCATAATTTGTAAATTAATATGTATTAATAAATAAATAAACAAACTACTAAGTGTTATTTTTTTAACTCAACTAAACGGAAGTGCTAAACCAAAACCAGAAACATGTTCCACTGGCTTTGACACTTGACAACCAACGACTCTCACCTTTGTCTAGAGTGGAGGTTTAACTGTGAAACGAGTGCAGTGTTTTTCCAATACCTTTATGTTTAAGTTCTCACAGTCGTCTAAACCTCAAATGAAAGAGCAACAAATATCAAAAAGGCTATAAAGGGGTTGCAAAACTGATCCAAATGAATGGAGCGGTTTAATCCAAGTCTTCTGAAGAGATACGTTCACTTTATACAATGAACTAATTTATTTTAATTAATAGAATTTATATAGAATATATAATTTTACTTGCATGCAAATAATGATCCACACAGATACATGGAGCGCATCAGATCATTGCGACATGCAAGAACCAGTGAGGTTTATTCACGTACATTATTTGGGCTTTTGTGTTTACTATATTTTATATGATCTTTGTGTGTCAATAAAATTAATTATTTTAATTGAATTTCATGTATAAAGCGATCATATCACCTCACAAGACTTGGATTAAATTACTTTTATAACCTTTTAGGATCATCAGAGTTTTTGTTGCATGGACTTTCAAGGACAGGGTCCCCACGCTTCTTGAAAGTAGGCTACATGAATTTCAGACAAGGCCTGGAAAGTACATGAAAACAAACATGGGTCCTTGAAAGTGCTTGAATTAAATTTGAAATAAATTTGGTTTATGGTGCTATTTCAAAAATTGTCCTATATGTGCTGTCAAAGACAGAAAGAAACAGTGCTAATGATTTGGGGTGGAGATGGGGTAGAAAAAAAACCTAGCGTGTGTGTTGATGTGCAGCCTAGAGCCCTGTGCGGGACTGTTTTCTAAAACCCACTCCCGCTGAATTTCTGACCATTACCGCCCGCTCCCTGCAACGTGTGTGTCCCGCTCCCATCCACTCCCGCAAACATTCTAATATTGTATATAATTTTCGCACATCAGGGAGCCGCTATCAATATGCAGGGTACTGAAATCGCATTTCAATGAGCGCTCGCTGTTCACTTTCACTTTCGATTTTGCGATCAATCACACTCTGTGTGTAAAGGGAGCACATCTTACAAGCTCAGATATTTGTCAATGAGCTCAGGATCTGTAGGATCCAGCATTGTCAGTCATCTCTCTCGACCAGTGATCAGTCAAATCTAACTCCTGCAGCTCGTGTTGGATGCAGGGTTGTCAAGTCCTTGTTTTTTCCATGGAATTGGGCTACTTTTAAACTGTTGCCATGGGTTTATTTCCCCCGTGGGTTAAAGGTTTGAAATACTGCATAAATTGCTTTTGACTGAAATGCTTGTATGGGACATTTTGCATTCAACGTATGATAAAACAGGGCCACTGGTAAGCCTTTGAGCTGTTTTTTTTTTTTAATCAGTGTACATAACAGTGAACTTAAAATATGTATTTTAAGTATGGAAATGACATATTTTGAGTTTTGATATTTGGGATAAGGTCATTGCGCTGTTTTGGGCTGTTTTTCACTGACATGGTTAGTCACATTTGTACAACCAAACACCGTGTAAACACATGTATCTCCATCATTCTTATATGGGCCAAGCGGTGCCCTGACGCCCTCAAGCGGCGACGGGGGCAGCCACGGCTTCTAGGTGCGGGGCGACCAGGATGGGTCCGATGGAATTCCTCTAGTAGCAAAGGGTCCAGAAGAAAGGCCACCCAGGAACGTTCCTCCGGTCCATAACCATCCCAGTCGACCAAATATTCCAGCCGACCACCCCGTCGCCGTGAGTCCAGGATGTCTCAGACCAGGTAGATGGACGGTTGGTCAAGGATTTCTGGAGGAGGAGGTTCGTCGGGTCCTGGAGCAGAGGGAGAGTGAGGTGGGTTAAGTCTCTTGGCTTCTCTGAGGAATTGAAGATTCTTGTGGTCGGTAATTACTGTGAAAGGATGGTTTGCTCCCTCCAGGCAGTGCCGCCACTCCTCCAGGGCGAGTTTGATAGCCAACAACTCCCGGTTGCAGATGTCGTAATTCTGCTCCGCTGGAGCCTTATGCCTCCGCACTGCACATTGGAGATGGAGGTGAGCCGAGTCCCACACTCTCTTGCTCACTCAGAACCAGTGGTCTACAGCTGGAACCTCCGATGGTTCTCCTGTCCACGGGAAGAGTGGGGGCTGGTAACCGAGTATGCACTGAAACGGCGTGAGGCCGGTGGTGGACTGTCTCAGGGAATTCTGCGCATACTCGCCCCAGGGGAGGAATCGGCTCCAGCTGTGTTGGTCGTCATGACAGTATGCCCGGAGGTAACATCCGAGTTCCTGGATCTTCCGCTCAGTCTGGCCGTTTGTCTGGGGATGGTAGCCTGAGGATAAGTTGACCGTGACCCCTAGTAGCCGGAAGAATGCCCTCCAAACGCGGGAGATAAACTGAGGTCCCCTGTCGGAGATTACATCCTCGGGGACTCCAAAGTTTCTGAAGACGTGTGTGAACAAACTTTCTGCAGTGTCGAGAGCGGTTGGAAGTCCTTTGAGGGGGATTAGCTTACAGGCTTTGGAAAAATGATCTACGACTACCAAGATGCAGGTATACCCGTCTGAGTTGGGTAAGTCAGTGACAAAATCGATTCCCAGGTGAGACCAGGGTCGATGTGGGATCGGCAGGGGCACTAGCTTGCCTACGGGGAGGTGACAAGGGGTCTTGGACATGGCGCAGACTGAGCAACTTCGGACTTACCTGATGATATCCTGGGTCATACTGGGCCACCATTACCGAGCTTGGAGGAGCGAGAGGGTCCGTTGGCTGCCTGGGTGTCCAGAGCCCAGTACATTGTGAACTGAGCCCAGAAGGGGTGGCCGTTGAGATGTGGGAACATACGTCTTCCCTTCTGGGCCTCCCAGCGGAGCTGGTTCATTGAGAGTGGCAGCTTGGATGTCCCTGTCGATGTTCCAAACAATGGGGCTTACAATTAAGGCTGGAGGGAGAATTGGCTCAGGTTCTGCGGGTGCATCTGGTGAGTGCATTCGTGACAATGCGTCAGCCTTACAGTTACGGTTGCCTGGCCGGTATGTGATGGTGAATTGAAACCTGGTGAAGAACAGCGCCCAGCGGGCTTGATGGGGATTGAGCCTTTTAGCATCACAAAGATATTGAAGGTTCTTGTGGTCGGTGACAACTGTAAAAGGATGATTGGGTCCCTCCAGCCAGTGCCGCCACTCTTCCAGGGCCAGTTTTATTGCAAGCAGCTCTCTGTTATCAATATCATAAGTTTGCGC
>NW_015548254.1:80133-89417 GCF_001515605.1 Sinocyclocheilus anshuiensis
GCGGGTGATTAGAACTCAGGTGACTGTGATCGGGTGATTATCCTGGATGGTGACTGAAGTGACTGTGATGAATCCCTGACAAATACAGCCTACTGGCAAACAATAAAAGCAATATTACTTCCTTTTTAGGTAAACATTACAGTGTTGCCTTTGTTGTGTCTTTGCCGACACAGGGCAGTAAATTTAGTTTGGTATAGTAACAGTACTTTTTTGCTATTGTTGTCTAATAATATGAACATATTTCTCAAGCTGTATTGTACTGCACTGTATGAACTGAATTAATAGTGTATTGTAGTACTAAACAATTAATTAAAAAAAATAAACATAACCACTGTTCTGTGTTTATTTGCCATTTGTATTTCAACTTTTATTTCCTAAATATTTAAAACTTATGTTTAATTTAAATATATGTACATATATTTGTTATAAATACAAAAAATAAGCATGCTTTGCCCATATATGAACATCTATTCTAGACAAACAGTATATGTGTCATAAATGTGTGTATTTGGGAAAATATTTGTTACATATTTGAAAGCGGCCATTTTTGTACTATTTAAAATATTATATTCCAAAGAATATTCCATATTCCAAGGAATATGTAAATGACAAAAGAGCTCTTCAGTTTGTATTCTTGAAACTAGGAAGAGAATTAGCATTTCCAAGTCACTGGTACCCTCAGATATTTCATGTTTTCTTAGAATAGCAATTTACAATTTCGGAGTAAAATAAGGTATGCAGTTAACATTGAAAAGACATTGATATGTTTTATACAACATAGATTACATACAGGCATGCCTCAGATCTGAATTTTGTGTTTTTAAAAATCCACATTTAGGTTTAGACATAAGGTCTACAAGTATCACAAGAATATGTTTTTAAGTGCTTGATGAATCAGACAACGTATTTAACATGTTTACTTTAACTGCAGATAATGAGTTGTGAATGTGCTTTAAAGACAGAGTGTAAACTGCAAGGTTATTTAACAAGACCAAATGGTCATGGACAAGTGCAAATGCACAATCTGTTGTGCCTACTGAAGGTTAAAGATACAGACACCATCTTCATCCCGTGGTCTATGGGGCCTCTGATACCCTCAGGAGGCTACAAGTGATAGTTTATGACACTTTATGTCACCATGGTCCAGCAGAGACAGTTCTGGTCTCACCACTGGGTGACAGCTGTTACTTTTAGTGATTCTCTCTGTAGCAAATTAGCTCAAAAGGCAAACGTATATGATTAATTACAATGAATTATAATTAATTACAATTATTTATATCATCTGCCAGTAGTAACTGCTACAGAATTAATATTACCATCATCAGCTAATTTGTTCGTCCAGCGAACATTCAGTGTAATTTCATATCAACTCTAAGGAATTATATTTTCGTGGCCATAGAAAATAACTTTCCTACAGTAATAATGCATTAGAGCATGTAACAAGAACGGATCGTTGAAGGGACATTATCCACAAGCAGTGACAGAATCATAAACTCATGTAATTTGTGCACAAATGTTTTATTAACTAAACTCTAACACATAAGTAGTCAATACAAACAAACATACAATCACTCATACATGGAGAGAAGGGCAAATGAGACTGAATGAATGAGACCGTTAGAGAAACAGGGAATGGAGCTATGAAAAGGAGTCAGTTAACCACCTGAGTTGAAACCATCAGCGCCGTTTCTTTGAACATGGTGTTTTGCGTATGTTACTGAATTGGTTGTTGATGCAAAAATTATTAAAGATTCTTATAATACTAATATGTTGCATAGGTATCAATATATAATGTACTCTACCATTTAGATGATCAAAATACAAATTCATAGATACCAAACATGTGTAAGAAATGTTAACCACCTGAGTTGAAACCATCAGCGACGTTTCTTTGAACATGGTGTTTTGCGTATGTTACTGAATTGGTTGTTGATGCAAAAACTATTAAAGATTCTTATAATACTAATATGTTGCATAGGTATCAATATATAATGTACTCTACCATTTAGATGATCAAAATACAAATTCATAGATACCAAACATGTGTAAGAAATTATAGTCTGCCTCGACCAAACTTACACTCTAAATAAACTATTCTCCTTTCTCTACAAAGAGCTTAATTATCATAGAGATAATTCTTTCCAATCTCAATAATATGTAAATAGTATCTCCTGAACGTTACTTCGTCACCTATAGCGTGGGAGCGGCAGTAGGCCATCAAGAACCATCTGCTGACCAAAAGGGTACTTGAATATAATTGCTAGGGATTCTAGATAATCCTATCACCTGAACATTTGGTTGTTTCCACCTGAAAGACTATCAAAGACGTGGGAACGGAAGGCTATCACTTTCATTGTTATCCGCAATTTACATTTAAGACGAAACTTAATTTACATGCGGGAAGATGAAGTGGGAAGAATAGAGTATAAAATGTTTGAGCTTAGGATGTTCGTGGTTCATTCTGACTCCGTTGAACCCAAGGTAGCCTACTACATGTAGGCCTACTTTGTCACTGATATGCTGCAATAAACATCTTCATCGAAATCTTCATCGTCCTCATCATTTTTCATACATTGGCGAGCCACCCAGCGCAGGAGTTTCCAAAAAGCAGGAAAAAAGTTAAGAAAAGCGGTTTCTTTCTTTTTGCTGGATTTGTCAGGGAAACCCCTTCGTTTAAAAAAATCTAGAAAAGAAATTGTAAGGATAGAAGATAAGTTTATTCAGTATTAGCAGGAGGAGTTCTTAAGCCTATTCGGTACAATTCTGTTTAAAATTCTAACGGAACTGAATTAACCCGACGTAGTGTGGTGGCAGAGCTGTATTGGAATCGTTGTTTCTAAAGTAACTGAAGCAAAGTGCTTAAGTTTAAAGTTTCTAAAGTAACTGAAACTTGTTGTTGGTCTCTTATAATTCTGTAAGACGTATTGTGGCTGAGTAAACTGTTTTAAAAGCATAACATAAAACCTGAAGTAGTGGGGTTTTGTCCGACGTACTGTGACAGTGTTACATTTTTAACAGTAGTAGTGTAAGTGTTTTTAATTTTTAGTTTTACATTTTTAATAGTGTAGTGTAAGGCCCGACGGAGTGTGGCCGTGTCCGGAGAAGTGAAAAATTTGGTTTAGAAGCAGATGTAGATAGAGAAGGCAGATGACCCGTACGAGTGGGCTATGTCTCAGTTAAAAAAATTGTCCCAAAATGCCTAAAAACAAAGAGGGAAAAGTTGCTAATGCACTTCAAGCTTTTTTTGCCTCATACAAGGTAACTAAGAAAAGATTAGAAGAAATTAAAACTGAAAACAAGTTGCTAAATTGTCAAGCTAAATTCTATGTCATGTCATTGAAAAATTGCGAGGCTGAAGAGATTATTTTGAAGGAACTCATCGTCCTCATAATTTTTCTTACACATGGTATAGGTGAGGTTACATTAGCTAGTGTTTCATTACGTATGCATAAAACAGTATAGGCTACAATACAAAAGACAATATACAAGAAGTAAGTAATAATACACACAATGACCTGGAGATATGCATAGTCATTCATAGAAAGGTTTGGCTATTAATTAATGAAAAAAGAAAAGCGTAATTTAAAAAGAAAAATGTATATCTGTAAATAATGTCTTTTGAACAGGTAACTGTCTTCCACTATTGTTTTGTGGAACCTCTGGCTTAGGAGGCCAGTGCGACTCATTGAAATATAAATAATAATGTTATAAATAATGTTAAATAATATTAAAATGTAAACAAACATATAAATAACAATAAATAACATTACAAGAAATGTTTATTATCTCCAGGTTGGTTTTAAACGCCTTTAAGTCTCTGAAATCCAGTGTGGGCCTAAGAGTTGTGTTTATGGGCTCTGTCATTTTGCCTTTTTTGCTTAGAAACGTTTCTCTTAAGTTGCAAAACTTGTGTAATCTAACAAAATTAGTTACAAATGACTTTTTAAAGAATGTATTTTGTAATCTGTAGTGAAATAAATTTTAAGAGTAACATTCCCAACCCTTCCTTTTGGTTCATGTCGGTTTAACTGCAGCTGAAATGCTTAGTATTTTTCTCATTGCTCTTTCAGTACACCGAGGGAGACTTTTCTAGCCTCCATCAAACCAACAGAATGTCAATGTGCAATATGATCACACTGTCACTTTATATATCAGGACTTTAACAAATGCACTAAATGTGGAATGTCAAGGTGCAATACTATATCTGGTCACTAATCACTACTGCCACTCATTCCATTTCAATTTGTACTTTTTGTATATACTTACTGTTTCATGTCAATGTGCAATACTATCAATAATCACTTTACTCAGATTGCTCAATGTGCAATATTATGACTCACTCGTTGTATATACTTTTATAATTTTGTTCATTTTTAACCAGAAATCTTCTGTCGTACATGTTTAATGAAGTGCTGAGGCCCTTCGTTATTGAGGTCGTGGATCATTGTGTGTTAAAAAAAGTGTGTACAATGCGGTCAAAGACTTCCTTTACTTCATTTCTTTCGTGTCTTCTTCACACATGCATTGTGGAGGGAACCAGATTTTACATTGAAGTGATCAAGACAACAACATGAAGATCATACAGCTTCAGCTCTGTAAGTTTACATATTATGAATATTTTTAACATACATTCATCAAATTTGCAAACTCAAAACTTTATTATAAATTGTTGAATTTTTCCCACAGTGGTATTAATCTGTTGTCAAGCTGCAGTTTCAGATCTATTAACTGATTTGGGATCAAATGTGATCATAAACTGTGATCTTGATGAAAATGAGGTTTATTGGATTTTACTGAAAACACCAGATCCTCCGACAGTGATTCTACGATCATTCTCAACACCAAAATCACCTTTTTACTTCAATAAAACATTCAGAAACAAATATTCAGTGCAGTTTAAACATCGTCTGGTTATTAATAATGTGACTGCTGATGAATTAGGAGTTTATTACTGTATGAACACAGAAACACCTCCAAAACTCAGCAACAGCACCAGACTGCACTTCAATGGTGAGTTAATTTGCTCGTGTAGCAATTAAAACAGTCTGTTAATCAGTGTGATTATTTATATTTGTTATTTATTACTACAGTTTTATTAGAAAAAAGGCCTCTCATGGGTCGCTCCACATGAAGATGAATAAGTTATCGATATTTAATCCAGTTCTACAAAACTGCATCATTGTCGTTGAGCTCCAGTAAAAGACTGACAGTAACAGACTGTGGAAACTTTCATTACAGAAACTCAACTAACTGAGTGTCACAATCATACAGTGCTGGAGGAGTTTATTGATCAGAATCAGACACAATGGCAGATTATTATCATCATATCTGCTCTGATGAACGGGCTTCTGCTCATTCTGCTGATCGGTGAGTTATTTTTCTTGAAGAAAAATAAATTAGCAAATTAAACACTAGTGGTGTTGTCAGTGAAAATATCAATAAGATGTTCTTCTGCAGTAAGGAGGTGAACAAGTTTTTCATTACTTAGTCTTTTGACTATTAGTTTGGCATGTATGTCTCTCCATATATATCGTTACAGTTAAAAAAAATATTGAATCTGAATATTGAAATATTGAATCTTGACGTTTCATTAGTTTTTGCTGCTGAAAAAACAGAACGGATGGAAAAACATGTATATGATGCTGATCTGCAGTCGACACAAGTTACGTATCAGCCTCAAGACGCAAAACTTTTACAAGGTAAATATGTGAAACCATTTAAAATCTTAAAATCGTTAATGAAATTCATTACTATTATTTTTTTTATAATTATTTAGCAATACTGAAGGTTTTACTTCTATAAGTACAACAAACTATAGTAGACTTTTGTTCAGATTAATTTAGGTTTAACTGCAGCTGAAATGCTAATGGTTTTCCTCATTGCTCTTTCAGTACGCCGCGGCGGTGGACTTTACTATAACAAATAGTCATCAAGTCAACAGCATCTGTGTGTGAAAATATAACATGTTCTTAAATATGATGTGAATTTTCCTGAAGATTTATTCTGCAATATCAAGAGTATTTGGGAGATCTGGGGCTAGTTGTCACACTTCTCCAGTAAAAAAATATTATTTAGAACACTTCTGTATAGACATAAAATGTGAAGTCTTTCATACAAAAAACGATAAATCTAAATATTGAATATTTTAATAAAATGTCATATGTCCACCATTACTGGCCAGGGAAAAAATGCAGTATAGGAGTTTACACAGATATGCATTAAGCTTAATTGTCAGATTCATTGATGAAAATCGCTTTAGTTATCAAGTCTGATGTAATGTTTTTGATCTGGTTTATTTGCATTCAGCCTTTAAAATGTTTTTGCATGTAACAATAAATTAACTCAAAAGAGGTCAAAGGCCACGCAACATTATAATGGTAAATTGTAAGAATAGTGGCTAAATCATACTATTATATTATATTTTGAATTAAAAAGAGAAAGTTTTCTTATGAGGCAATTTTTTTTTTTGTAACCAAGAATTTTCTCATGCATGAAATTTTACCAATATACTTGCTTTGTTAACTATTTCAGAAATTAAAACATATTTTTGTTTTATATAATTCTGTATTCAGCAAAAAAATTGTATAGTATTCAGCCCTAGCACAAAAAAAGTTATTGTTTTCATTATTTTTGACCTTGTATTCTAATAAACAGACACCAAAATGTTAAATACCAATTAAATTTTGCAATTCTAGATTCAAATTTTGATACCACAGCAAAAATGCCTAGCCTAACAAATATAAAGTTCAAACATTATTAAAGACAAGTGAACAGTAAGTACAAAAAAAAAAAAAAAAAAAAAAAAAAAAAAAAAAGTATACAAATTACAAGCAATGGCACAAATTAAATAAATAGAACAAAGATACAAATTAAACAATGCTTTAATTTTTCAAACTAAACCAAATTTCAAACTAAAACCAGAAATATGTTCCACTGTTTGCTCACTTTGCTCACAAACAGCGTCTGTCACCTTTGTCTAGAGTGGAGGTTTTCTAAAACCTTTATACGTTATTGTAACTCAGTTCTCATACCTCAAATGGAAACAGCAGCATTGCAGTATAAACACTCTCATACTTCATGACATGATGCTTGTTGTTTGTGCATCTAGATATACATATTTCATATCAGACTATTAGACAACATGTAAAGCAACTTTGTACTTGATACTGAAGTTTATATTTCTGTGAATGTGCAACAGCTAATGGACTGTTTAAAATAACTTTTGCATGTTATATATTGCATTTTCTTTCATTTATAATTCTGGAAATGTTTTAAACTCATTGCAGATTTTTAGTCTAAAGGTGAGAAACAAGGAAACCCAAATTATGTCCAATGCAAAACATTAATTTAAACAATTCAGCCTCTGAATATTCCTGTCTGCTGTTTTCTGTTGCAGTGGTTTTCTGTTGCATGTTCAAAGCTGATCTTTACTGAGTTACGTTTTTGAATAAAACCCTGTGTCTGTCAGTCTTGGGTCTGGTCTCTTGTCTCTGTATGTTCTTGTTCAGTGAAAAATCAAAAAGTGGTTTCACGGGAATTATTTAATCATATGGTTTGCTTAGATCCAAAGTGCTGCTCAGAGATCTTTCACATTTTCTGACTGAATATAATCTATACTGTGATGAAGCAAACAGGGAGCCGTATGCAGGGGTTTATATACTGAGATCCCAAATATGATTGTGCATTTTTGGGTCACAACAACTTTAAAACCATTGGCAGTTGCATTAATTATTTGTCAAGCAGATATTACACATTAAACGTTTCAAGTATACAATAATACTATGTATATTATGGTGATACAAATATGCTATGTTTATGTTGTTGTTAAATCGATCATAAAGTTTTCACTGTAATTACCAAACAACGCATCTCTCTGTGGTAATTAAGAGCACTGTAATTATGCACACTTCATCCTGGGCACAGCAGACAGTACTTTTTCTCTCAGTCTCCTTATCTTGCCCTGTATATCTTCCCTTCCCAAAGCTCAGCTTTGATTGATGCAGTCTTTTCATTTTCATCCGCATCAGTGAAAAAAATACTGTTGTCCTGACTAACATAGGGTCAGCTGATATTTATACATAGCTTTATGTTTATGACTCATTTTCCTAGACTCTTAATTTACTGAAGGCTACCAGGAAAGCTAGGCAACTAAATAATTATATTAAAGGGGTCATATGATGCGATTTCAAGTTTTCCTTTCTCGTTGGAGTGTTACAAGCTTTTCGTGAATAGATAAGATCCCTGAAGTTGCAAAGACTAAAGTCTCAAAACCAAAGAGATATTCTTTATCAAAGTTAAGACTCTGCCACACCCCCCTAAAATGGCTCGTTCTAACATGCCCCCACATATCTTGGTCACTATGTTTAAAAAAGCATCATATGACCCCTTTAATTCACAAAATGTGCACATTCATTTCTAAATGTATGCTAAACATGCTTAAAAACGGCTCCATCAATGTTTGTCTTGTCATATTGTCAATTAGGCCTACAAATTACATGAAACATGTATTTCAGTTCAAAATGGCGAAATTAGACAACAGTTTATTCATTTGCATCCCTGATTATTCATGTCGTTTAATGTATATTAAAGCACAGTAAAGCCTGCCTACTTTGATTTGATTGGTCATCGTTCACAATCATGTTTTATCTCGGCGTTATGGAATATCCCTTTAGCAAAAATACAGGGGAAATCACTGGTGTGATTTGTATTTATTTGTTTGTATTTATTGTTCTGCCTGTGGAATGGCACATGGCACTTTAATATCTTAGTGCCCTCCACCTATGTCTATATTTGTGTATGTTCATGTTTACCATTTGATTAGTTATGTATGGTCCTGTAATTGTCACTGTTTGTCTGAGCCTCGTCACAAGCATTTCATTGCCCAGTTTTCCCCAGTGTTAACTATGCAAATGATAAATAAATGCCTCTTGACTCTTGGTGGGACCAAGCAAACATCTCTTACTGTGGGTTAAAACACATAGAGGTTTAAAAGAAACCTAAACCCTTTTGTGTGAGATAAACATTAGATGTGTATGTAAGAAATGTTGCGTACCGATATGGTTGACAGCTGTTAATGTACAATTACAATTTTAGATCGATAAACTGTACTGTATAAGATTTCTATTCAAACTGAAAGCATAAATCTAGGCTACCTGCTAACATTTTCAAAGCACAATGCAAAACTGTGACATGTCATTCACTGACGCTTAGGGATGGGCGTATCGATCCAAAGTATCGATATATCGATACTGACGCGAGTATCGAAAGTATCGATACTCAAACAA
>NW_015548254.1:90104-90350 GCF_001515605.1 Sinocyclocheilus anshuiensis
ATGGAAATATGATAATATTTTGTAATTATAATTTAAATCTGATTAATTTTCAAATTGTTTGTCATAAATCAACATCTCGGGAAAATGTTATGGGGGTTCAAATCAAAATATGACCTTCTGTTATGAAACAGGAAATCAGTTTCATGCATGTCCACTGTAGAGCACACCAGAATTTAAAGCATGTTTATTACACATTTTGGGAGACACAACAAATGAATAGAGAAAAAATTATATATCAATATTCCT
>NW_015548254.1:90636-95350 GCF_001515605.1 Sinocyclocheilus anshuiensis
AAATATTTATTCATTATGATTCTTATTCAGTTCATGTAAATATACAGTACTGTGCATGTGAGAATTCTCATAAAATAAGAAAAACTATGACAAAAGCAGTTTTAGTAAACTCGATTTTGTTAATAGAGTTAATTGTTGAAAAAAATCTGATGTGGCATTGTGTTTCACTTCACAGCATTTTTTTCACAAGTGTCTAAAACTTTTCATAGCATTTCTCCATGCATCTTGCCACAATTCTTATAGGGTCACATATTTAACAGTGTCATTTTCTGAACTCCCACATTCCTGCTGTCATTGTGCCTCAATACATTGTATAGTTTATCATCACTGTCAAGTACATCAAGAATGCAGGTCTTCCAGTGACGTCCTCATTGTCACCTGAAAGAGAGAAACAAATGTCAAACATACAGCCTCACATAAATTTGCCATTCAAATTTCATTCATATTGGATTATAGTCATATCGGCATACAAATTTGGTTTTGTGTGTTTCCTCTGTGGTTATATTAATCAAATTGAACTCTTTGGCACACATTAGTTGTATATCTATTCTTTTTCATTGTTATCATGCAAATATTTGTCTTCAGTTTAACATTATTAATCCAACACATACCTGGCACATAAATACAGAGCATTTTGTAATGTATGGATTATATTATCGTTGTATTATGTGTCTGTATTAAATGGATGTAATGACATTGAAGCCTGTTCTCATAGAGATCAGACTGGTTCTCAAATACATAGATATGTGTCATCTAGATTGCAGTGGCATGTCAGCTGATGTTTGATGTTTTGCATTCAATGTGCGGAGTTACTGTGGTGATACTCAATACCAGGATGCTGGTAATATAAACACTGTCAAATATCCCAAACCCATTTCTCTACAGACTTCTGCTGCTTATCAACTGATGTGTTATAAGGAATTAATGAATCATATTTGGTGAAGGATGTCATTTTAATATTAACAAACATAATATATAAATAAAACCAAATACATTTGAACACAACACGAAGAAACACAAATCATAGGAGCATATGGGTGGTCAACCTATCGGGCCGTTTCTAAACTATTAATGAGGATTTTTCTCTTTACACTGTCTATGTGACAAGAAAATCTTTTATTTTTCATTACAGAGGAGAAGCAGTGTTGAGAATGGATGATGGATGGATGGAATTAAAATGTATATTGTTATTTATCATGACTGAACAATTAGAGAAAATTATGTACCGATAATCCTATCATTTAGGATTCACATTTTCAGATTAATTGCCATTTACCCATTTATTGCAGGGACGTGTGTATCTTTTTGCTGATTAAACTAAACGTATAATATCATTTGCAGGCAAGCCTCATTAAAAAAAAAAGCAAAATTATATCATATTGCTTCTTGCACATGTGGTGGCAATTTGGAAATAAAATGCAGGGTGAGTGGTGCTAAAAGGTTAATGTAAACCTCTTTTAGTTCTGGTTTCAGATAAAAGCATGGAGATGTTTGTCCCTTCTGCGGTCTTCGGTCATTTCTGACTTTGAATTTTTTTAAATCACAGCTTCATCGGAATGCTACGAAACTTGGTGACTTTTATGGCACTTGGAATGTGAACACAGAAAAAAATTGAGGCCATGATTCGAACAGGCTAAGTGGTTGTAAAAAAAACAAATAGTCACACTCTTGGTCTTCGGTCAAAATTGACCGACCATAGGAAATTAATGGCAAATGGATAAAAACACAATAATTCAGAGAATTTGTGTGTGCACAATTTACAAATCAGCCACAATGCAGCAAAAACGTACTCAGCAATGAAGGGGTGAAACTCTAAAACATCAAGAGTGCAAAACAGACACACCCACTCACACACGCGCCCACACACACACACACACACTTATACACACAAACACCTATAAACTGGTGTGACTGTAACACAGCAAATATGTAAAATAAAATCAATAATTCAACCACAATGAACATTTCAAACAAATATATATATATATATATATATACAGTAAACCTTGACAAAACGTAGTCTTTGAGAATGTCTTAATATACATTCAAGGCCACAACTTAATATAAGTAAGCAATTATGTCTAAACACAACTAGGGAATTCACAAGCCTCTCTATAGAGTGCTATACAGGCATTTATTTAGTGGTTACACCATGAAATTACTAGAATGTTTTTCTTTCTTTGCTCTCACCAGGTGGCGCTAATCTGCATTCAAAAATTGGATTTGAAAGGCCTAGTCTCTATTTTAATCTGAAATACTGCATTAATTGAAAAATAAATAAATAAATATATAATTAAAAAAAAATTGAAATATTTTCAATGGGAACAAATAGATATTAATTACTGCATAGATAGTTATTACCACAAAACCCTCTCAAAATTCAAAAGAAAAAATATTATTGAACAAAAATGAATTAGAATGATTTTACTGAAAAAATAAGAGGTCACATTACAGGAGTCCGGTAAATTTTGAAAGGCCTAGTCTCTATTTTAATCTGAAATACTGCATTAATTGAAAAATAATTTAGAACAATTAGGGGGAAAAAGTGTACTATTTTCAATGGGGAAAATTGTTCATAACTATTGCATAAATATGAATTAGTACCATAAAATTCTCTCAAAATACAAAAGAAAAAAGAAAAAATATTACTAAATAAAAATATATTACATTGATTTTACTGGGGGGGGTGGGGGGTTACATTTCAGGTGTCCGGTCACTTTTGACCGTGAAGACCATGAGTGTCACTGTGACTCCCAAATGAGGAGCGCACAAGGGTAGTGTTTCCTCCTGGACTAAGAATCCAGCCATGGTAAGGAGAGGACAGCTACTGTCGAAGAACCAGCAGGCAAATCAGCGCTGATGACACTTTTGTGAATGAACAGACGTGTATGTTCAGCGCTTTCACAGTGTATTTAAGCTGACAAACAAGTGGCAACAGTGCTGGTGCTATCGCATGATTTCACTTACCTCAGGAGAAGCAAATGCTGGCACATATTGTTAAACATAATGCAAACGTTGTTTATACCAGCACTGATGACTGTTAATAATATGAATAGCAACTGCAGCGAATGTTTAACTGAGCAATAGAGTAGAGCCATTGCAGGGCTATCGCCGTGCAGAAGCATCTCTGGTGCCAATCATTTAGTCAGCCATCTAATACAATGTTGTTGAACACTTGTGGCCCAACACCATCTCAGTAGGGCCACAACAGTGAATGAATGCTGAGCAACAGATTTAGGATTTGACTCCTCACGCACAGACAATACATGTGGTGCAAGTGAGGAAAGTTTAAAGTTCTAAGATCTAGCAAAGGTATTCAGTGAAGACTATCCAAATGCCATACAAATGTCTTGAATAGACACCCAAGCCCATGAGGAGGCCATAGCTCTGGTGGAGTGGTTTCCAACCCCAATAGGGTATTCCATGAAAGCTGTATGACAAAGATATCACATCTGTATTCCAAAGGGACAGTCTTTGCTTAGGTACAGGCCTTTTGAGTGGCTATTGAAGGACAAAAAGCTGCTCATCCAATCTGAACTGGGCAGAGTGCTCAGTGTAAAGCATAGTTCATACATGGAGCAGTTCTCGTTCAATCCTTCAGGGGGAAAAATCCAACAATGTTATGACCTCTGCTCTAAACAGTGTTGAGAGCACCTTTGGCACGTAACCCTACTTGGGTTTAAGAATAACCTTACAATCATTCGCCATGAATTCCATGTAAGCACCTAAAGTAGACAGCACGTATAAGCTATCTTCAGTGAGAGTGCTGTATATGAAAGAAGTCAATGGGGTGGGCTGCAAATGAACTGCAGCGTGTCAGCTTGCCACTCGGACGAGGGCCTTGCTGCTTCAGAAAGGGTTGCACTTTGGCCAAGAAGTCTTGGGTCTCACAGCTGCTCAGGTTTTCTGCTAGAGGCTGAGGTGGATCTAGAGATTTGCCTGGTGGGACATTGAGTCGAACATTGAGTTGAAGAGGTGAGTGATGAAGTTTTGTGTGAAGACAGCAGCTGACTTTAATGAGAAAATACCATTCAGTACGCCTATAGCAGTTCAGAACGCATCTATTTTACACGCTTGAACATCATTGGCCAGATGTACTTCATGCTTCAGTATTTCTCAGAGAAAGGAGTTCCCCAGTGTCAGCTACTGAATCTTGAGAGAATTAGCAACCGTGTGAGCCTTTTATTTTTTGCTTTAAATGTCATGTTTTCACAGCCGAAGAAGAGATATGAATAATAAGAGGAAAACATATACTGAACCAAATTATAAACGCAACACTTTTGTTTTTGCCCCCATTTTTCATGAGCTGAACTCAAAGATCTAAGACTTTTTCTATGTACACAAAAGGCCTATTTCTCTCAAATATTGTTCACAAATCTGTCTAAATCTGTGTTAGTGAGCACTTTTCCTTTGCCGAGATAATCCATCCACCTCACAGATGGTGATTAGACAGTATGATTATTGCACAGGTGTGCCTTAGGCTGGCCATTTAGTTGGAAAAATGGGTCTTCATAAATAATAATAAAAATATTTTTCACAATAAAAAAATGAGATCTAATTAAATAATGTCTTGACCAAGGAGCTCAACCTTTCCTTATGTTATACCTAGGGATTGCAGACATCACTGGAAAGTTTGTAGTTCGTCAAAAACAAGTAAGTAAAACAATGCACAAGTTACTTAACAGTATGGAGAGAGAGAGAGAGAGAGAGAGAG
>NW_015548254.1:95535-101605 GCF_001515605.1 Sinocyclocheilus anshuiensis
GTTGAGGTTTGCATGAAGCTGGATGACAGCATGCCCAGGAGACTACAGGCTGTCATTAAGGCTAAGGGTTGCCCGACTAAGTATTGATAGTTGTGTAAATACTGTTATACTAACAGCTGTCAAATGTTTGGTTGATTGTAATCTATTACATACCTTTCTATCAAAGTTATTTAACATTATCAAGCTGAATTTGTTCTGACACAGTTTAACTCTGAGTTCTTGTCATATTTTATTACCATTTTCTAAACTATAGCGAATAAACTGTGATAATGTGTGTTGAAGGTGTCAGAATAAATGTTGGCTTGACTGTATCTATTTGATAAATGAAGTTAACCAACTAACATTATACAAACACTTTTGGTTTCTGTACCCAATATTTAAAAAATTTACAAATGCAATAAAATATTGGTATTGGTACTCGGTATCGGCAAGTACCAAAAATAAAAGTATCGGTATCGGGCGAGTACTGGAAAAAGTGGTATCGGTGCATCCCCAATTATAACATTTTGCTTTGCGTTACATTACATTGGCGTGAAAATACAAAAAAAAAAATTAAATTAATAAATACTTAACACTTCTGCAAGATTTCTAACAAAGAGGTCTTAACGACTTTTTATTTAATCAGAAAACAGCCTACTTTCTTCTGTGGAATTTTTTTATTTTTTTATTTTTTATTATTATTGTTATTTTTGTTTGTTTTTTTGCGATCGGGTGGTGCAGTTCCAGCATTTATATTTATTTATATATTTTTTTTTTTTGGAAACTCATGAAAACGCAATCGTGATTTTGTTGTTGTTGTTGAAGCAAACGGATGGAACAAATAATATTTGCTGTAGTTTCCCGTTCACTGCAAGATTTATTTTTTTTTTTACCCCGTGGTTCTATGACGACTTCCGCTACACAAAACCCGGAAACGTGTTCAGGTTCAGAGTCTCACAATTTCAGTTTTTTTGGACAAAGTTTTATTTTGTTATATTATGTAATATATATATATATATATGTGAATTATATCGGGGCACCATGATCTTCGGGTATGTTCGTGATTCCTTAATGAAATTCTGTTTTCACAAAACGAGCCGTACTTCCCACACATTTCACTTCAGATCTGCCGCGATACAAGCAAAAAGTGATCAAGTTCATGCTCATATTTGCATTCGGCCTGGTTTGTTTTATTACTTACTTAAACTAGCATTAATAAACAACCTCTGTCAACATAATTAAGCATTGATCACGATTTGATTAACTACCGCGTTACAGGTTAATACCCAGATAAATAGCTGAAACTATTATTCTGATTTAGCATTAGCATGTTGTATTGCCTTTGTGTCCTGATGCATGTGCAGTTGTTTTTATTTGAAAGTAATTTGATTGACCGAGTCTTGCAGTGCATTTAAGATATTAAAGATTTTATCAGTATGGGAAGATGGATGAAGATGCTTTCTTATGACCAACAACATTTACTGCTAATCATATTTACAGTTTCTACACAATCTACAGGATAATTATTCAACATCCATTATATTATTAAGAGAAATTGTAAATTTAGTTGTCATTTGTAAATTTTTATAATTTAGTTTAGAATTGGTGCATTTTGACAGTTTATTGACAATTAATAACTTATTGGTCTAAGCTGATGTGTGTTAATATTGGAAGTCACTTCCCATCATGCTTGTGCAAGAGTATTGACATCACAATAATCACTAGTGATCAGTTCTGCTCATCTCAAACAAGTTTGTTGCCATTTACATTTACATTTAGTCATTTAGCAGACGCTTTTATCCAAAGCGACTTACAAATGAGGACAATAAAAGCAGTCAAAACTAACAAAAGAGCAACAATATATAAGTGCAAATGACAAGTCTCGGTTAGCCTAACACAGTACACGTAGCAAGGTGTATATATATATATATATATATATACACACACACACAAAGAAAAACAAGTAGATAGAATAGAAAAAAATAGAAAGCTAGTGTTTGTTTGTTTTTGTTTGTTTTTTAATAAATAAATAACTAAAGAAGATAAATATAGATAAAGTAGAATTAAAATAGAATAGAAAGTGGTAGAGTTAGAGGGTCAAATAAAGGTGGAACAGATGTGTTTTTAGTCATTTCTTGAAGATGGGTAAGGACTCAGCTACTCGGATTGAGTTGGGCAGGTCATTCCACCAGGAGGGAACAGTTAATGGAAAAAGTCAGTGAAAGTGATTTTGTTGTTGATTTTTGTTTTCTTCCGTTTCTGCAGTTGGTGCTTCATCTGTGCATTTGTAGTGCTGATTAACAAAGGTGAGCACCTAAATTAAAATTGATAAATTTATGTATCATGTATAAATGCCAGATTCCAGATTGTTTGTTTACAATAGAATTTTGTGTGATTTCAGTGTGTCTGCAGGTCCCAGTAGAGGGTTTTATCGGTGACTCTGTTCTTCTGCCGTGTTCTTCAGCTGAACATGATCTTAAACTTCAAGATATTAATGTGCTTTGGAGAAACAAAGACAGTGAGACTATTTATGATTTAATTAAAGGTAAAGCTTCAGTAGAACGACAGGACCGACGTTACAAGAACAGAGCTGAAACTTTCCCTGAGGAGTATGCGAGAGGAAACTTCTCCATCAAACTCCAAAATCTTACTCACACTGATGAAGGAGAGTTCAGCTGCTTCATCACACACACAGATGAACTTCGTACTATACAGTTGATCGTCAAGGGTGAGCAAAAATAGTTAATTTATATTTGAAGCTTTAAATTAAAAACAACCCGTTCTTTATCACAGTGCAGTAATGGCTTTTTTTTTTTTTTTGCAGAATCAACAGTAGAAAAAGGAAACAAAACCACTGAACAAGAAAACGAAGGACCGAAAACACAGTCAGATCGGAGAAAAATATTGATCTGTGTTTTTACTGTATTACTTGCATTAACTGTCATGTCTATAATAGCCTATTTCATGTTTCGCAGGAGAAAAAGATCTCAGGCTGCCTTATAGAAAGGAACAGTGGCAAACTGAAAGTTACAAAGTTTAAACAAACTCATTTTCTCTCATTTTATTACTATATTGCAAGTTAAATGTTACGTTTAGCTGAATTTGTAGGACAGCTTTCATTGTTTCTTTCTTGTGCAAACTACTGGTAAGGCCTGTTGCTCCTCCAGTGTCAGCGACCTCTGAGCAGCACGTTTTTTTCTGGCACCCGTGTTAACAAATAAGAGTTCATTTTGAAAGCATGAAAGGCACGTCATGAATAATCGTATTTTCTGCTGCAGCTCATGCCGCACTCACATGCACGTGCAGTGTAGTGTTATACTCTTGTTGACAGAAATCAATGTGCACTGTTTGTTCTTACTGCATAACAATAAGATCTTGAAACACTTTATAAGGAACATTTTTTGCTGTCAATCCTGTCAATAAGTGGCCTTAACAATTCTGTACCACAAGTGTTCTTTCTTCATGTTGTGTTTGCCACAATAAATGTGTTTTGTATTCTGAATGTATTTCACGTTTGTTAATAATGTTAGAATCTGATTCATTAATTCCTGATTACACATCAGCTAATTTAATTATTTGTTTACACACAGTGTGCTCAAGGTAAAATATCTATACATATCTGCTATACGGCTCTGCAGACTGATGTCAGATAGAGTGTAATTATTTACTTGATCTGCTGTGCTACAGTTTAAAGGGGTCATTAAATGATGCGATTTCAATTTTTCCTTTCTCTTTGGAGTGTTACAAGCTCTTGGTGCATAAAGAAGATCTGTAAAGTTACAAAGACTAAAGTCTCAAATCCAAAGAGATATTCTTTATAAAAGTTAAGAGTCAACCACGCCTACCTAAAACAGCTCGTTCTAACACGCCCCCACATATCTACGTCACGATGTGGGAAGATTTGCATAACACCGCCCAAACTGGATAGCTGGCCAATCAGAGCACACCTCGCTTTTCAGACCGATGAGCTTTGTAAAAATCGACGCGTTTCAGAAAGGTGGGGCATAGAGGAGAAACAATAATGTACAGTATGTGGAAAATAATGTGTTTCTTGAACTTTAAACCGCATAAACATATTACACCAAATACACAAAATAATGTTATTTTTAGCAACATCATATGACCCCTTTAAGGGTTCAAATGCGGGGTTTTGGGCTGTGACAGACAGGGCAGTAAACTCGGTGTTAGTTTCCTTGAGAGTGACTGGACAGATAGACAGTTCAATATTAGACTCATGGACTGTAACAGGACATACAGATAATCCAGAATTAGGTTTGTGTGGGAGTAGTGGACCGGCAGACAGATTAAGACCGGGTGCATTGATGGAAACTGGACTGGTAGACATTTCAGTAAGTGATATTAAACAGGCAGACAATTCACAGTCAGACTCAGTTGAAACAAGACAGACAGACAATTCAAAATCAGATTTGACTAGAATTTAAACCAACAGACAAGTTCACAGTGGGATGCATTGAGTGACACTAGATTGGCAGACAGTTCAGTGATTGAGACAGACAGATAGCTCAGAATCAGGCTCATTGACGGAAACTGGATAGATGGACTGTTCACTAGGGGTCTCTTTGGCAACGACAGAAGTAATGGGGCAAATATAGAGTTAATTTATGGTTTCAGGGTTCATGACAGGCAGGGTTAAGAGTTCACAGTTGATGTTTTTGGCTGTGACAAGGCTACTAGGGCATACAGGATCTTCATTTAAAGTCTCTGGGGTCGTGGTAAGGCTAACAGAGCAAACGAAAGGTTCATTCACGGCCCCCATGGCTGTGACAGGGTTACCCAGGCATATAGCAAGTTCATTTGCAACAGGACAGTCAAGAAGTTCGCAGACAGTGTCCTTGCTTGTAACAGACAGGACTGAGGGTTGTAGGTAGCCTCCTCGGCTGAATCGGGACAGGAGAAAAGTTCATAAGCGGGCTCCTTAGTCATGACAGGACAGGCAGGGGATTCACTAACGGCCTCCATAGACATTACGGGACAGGAAGTGAGTTCACAGACTGCCTTTATAGCCGTTACAGGACAGGAAGTGAGTTCACAGACGGCCTCCATAGCTGTTACAGGACAGGCAGAGAGTTCACAGACGGCCTCCATAGCCGTTACAGGACAGGCAGAGAGTTCATTAATGGCCTCCTCGGCCGGAACAGACAGTTCACGGAGATTATCACTGGGCGCCACCACCGCGCAAGAAACTGAGGCAAGTGCCGCCGTCTCGGGAGGTTCTGCAGCCTGCGCCGCCACCTCTGAAGAGACTGCAGCGGACACCATGGCCTCTGGGAACACAGCAGCGGGCACCGCTACCTGGGAAGTTTCCGCAGCGTAAGCCGCCACCTTTGGAGATGTTGTAGCCGGTGCCTCTAGCAAATCGGCGGTGGTGTACGCGGCGGCCCAGATACACCATAGAGCAACCCCACATACGGGAAGTGCTGCAGACAGGGGAATCAGTTCAGGAACAGGGAGGTTTGAGAGCGCTGGTTTAGGGATACCAGCTGTACGTGCTGACACCAGCGGTGCATCATCCATGCTGGATGCCAGTCTGGGAGACTGAAAAACTGACCTCGAAGATCTGGGTGCAACAGATAGGAAGCGACAAGACTCTGGATGATCAGCTGAGATGTGACAAGACTCTGGATGATCAGCTGTGATGTGACTGGACTCTGGAGGATCAGCTGTGATGTGTCGTGATTCTGGAGGATCAGCTGTGATGTGACGTGATTCTGGATGATCAGTTGTGATGTGACGTGACTCTGGATGATCAGCTGTGATGTGGCGAGACTCTAGAAGATCAGCTGAGACGTGATGCTGCACACTGGTGGTGGTTGAGGAGATTCCCCCGCTTTCATGTAAAAGCGCTATATAAATGTAACAAATGAATGAATGATGATGAACTGCGACTTGACTTGATTCAGGATTGGCAGCTGTGACATAACGGGGCGCTGTTGTGTCTGCCATTTTGAGATCAGGCTCCGCTGTCGCCGCCATTTTGTGAGCGTGCTCTAGTGTGCCCGCCATTACACAAGTGAGTGCACAGTGAATATAGAGCCAACAGTCAACAAAGCATAATACAAAAATTGGCTGA